>NW_021620993.1:2049526-2108402 GCF_004785775.1 Grammomys surdaster | reverse complement strand
CCTCCCTCCCTCCCTCCCTCCCTCCCTCCCTCCCTCCCTCCCTCATTACTTATGTTTAATTTATGAATCTGGGTTTTGTAGATCCATGCTGGCTCAATCCAGCAGATTGAACCAGGCATGAAGGAGCTCAGAAAGTGACAGTGATCACTGAGGGCAGAGCAGCACTAAGTTTGGTTTGGTATAGGTGAGCAGAAAAGAAAGGGGGCTGGACTGAGTGATAGTTCAAAAGTTGTGGCAGCTCCCATAGGTCAGATGGGTAGACGATCTGTAGGGGGCAGACACTGGGTCATCAGAAGACAAGCAGTGTGTTTTAAGAGCCTATTGTACGTCAGACACAATCCCAACCAGATGACAGTGTTGACTGTTGGGTTTGATCCTGTCCCACAAGGACATTCTATAGAGAAGACTGCCAGTGGACCAATAAGCAAGGCAAGTGACCATGCTGCAGATGATGACAGCTCTCAGGGTCACATGAACAGCAGATCCCCCCAGGAGACTAGCTCTCCAGGGACTCAGAACAGTGACCTCAGGAGAGATCACCTTTCTCCTGCACCCCAGCTGTGGACATGTGCAAATGATCCTAATCGCTGCCCCTCCCTCACCCAGAATCAGAAAAGGCAAGGTTCTGAGCTCAAAGAGGAGAAGACATCCCTGGACATGGAATGCAGGAAAGAGGTCCTGGACCTGGACCTCAGGGTAGGGCTGATGAATCTGGAACAACCCTGTCTGCCAAGAAAGAAGATTCCAGAATGGAGCTAAGGCAATGGATTTTTGGTTGAATATATGAGCCCTGGAGAGGCAGAGCCTAGCCTTAGGCAAGGGGCAGACAGAGTGACGCTGGCAAACAGGTTGAGCTTCTAAAAGCCAAGCTCAGTTCTATGTCCTCCAGGTTCACCTTTCATGGACCTACAGTGAATCAGTGGAATCCAAACGTTTACATTACAATCCCTCCACACATGCTGGCCACCTAGTTAGGAGAGAGCTGCCGCTGGGATCTAGTGAGCTGGCATGCCCTATCTCAACCCTGTGCCAAGCCTATGTCCTCCACCACCTAAGTCCTGGAAGGGTTTCTCCCAGATCACTGGGATGTAGCTATGAGGTGGGTAACACCAAAAGGGATTGTCACCACCAAATACTCAGAACAGAGTTTGATAGATCTATCCACAAGGCCAGCAGCTCTCTGCCAACTATATTCCTGAGGGATTGGCAGAGGGGATGTCCAGAATGACAGTGTGGGCTCAGACAAGGTGACTAGATGGGGGTCTGTGACATGCTTCATCATCTGTTCTCAGATCACATGACAGACTCCAAGGCTCAAGCAAGTAAGCTGGGGATAAAACAAGGGTGGACCTGGCTGGCTCAGTGTCAGCCTTGCTGCTGAGTAGAATGCAGGTCTGCTGATATCAGATCTTCCAAGTCTCAAAAGAAGCCAAAGATGCAGATGTTTGTGTGACAGCTCCAACTTTTAAATGTTGGCAATTAGACTTGTTTTTAAGAAAACACCATATGGTTCAAAGCAGGCGTAGCTTTGAGGACTAGCTCATGGGCTGTTTCTCTGGGGGTCTCTTGTGCCCTGACTTTTGTGTAGTTTGGCATGTGTTGGGGGATGGGGAGAGAAAAGAATTAGAGGAGCGATGTGTCTTCTGGTCAGCAGGTTGCAGTCACACTCCTCTGGACATGATTCAGTGCTGGCTGCTGCTAGAGCAGCCCATGGGCCTCCCAATGGCTTCTGCTGGCCTCCCACTGCCTTCTGGTCTTGTTGGACCCACAAGTAATGACTGCCCCACGTGCCTGGAGCTGAGTGAGTTTAGGTCCCATCCCTTTGAGATAGCACCGGGACCCAGGAACCATGGGTCTCCCCAGAGCATGCTACAGAAGTCGGAGAGAGAGAATAATTTAGAGGCAAGCCCTGGCTCTTCCTCTAAGAGCTATAACAATATTTTCTGTGCCTCTGTTTCTTCTTCTCCAACCACAGAAGGCCAACAGATAAGATAATGTCACCCAGACAAGGGGGCTCAGCAAAAGGACTTTCTTTACCTTTCTAAAGACAGGGTCTCAACATGTCTCACTCAGGCTGGCCTTGAAACCACTATGCAACTGGGGATGAGCCTGAGTATCTCAGCTTCCTGGGATTCCAGGATCGCTGTGTGCCCCCAGTACTATTTCATGTGCTGGGGATCTGACACAGGGCCTTGTGCATGGGAGGCAAGCAGTCTACCAACTGAGCCAAACTGGCTTGTTTTGAGCTTCAGTTTAAACCACTATGATTTGCAAAACAAAGGTGTTCTCAGAGAGGAATGGCCAACATCTGCAGGTCTCTGAGCTCAGCCCTGGACTCTGCCCTCCTGCACTGGACCTGTGTCCTCTGTGGAGAGACCCGTCATGCTGACAGGCAGCCATAAGGTAGACAAGGAAAGCTAGCTTTCCTGAGGCCCACACTCAAATCCCAGTGTGGTTAATTTGGGTGATCATAGGCAGACTCCATTCAGGACGTTTCTGACTCGGTATGAAAGACATTTACCTTGGAGCCTCCCCTGTTTCTACCAATTTATGGGTGCCAGGGGTCGATGGTGAGTCCTGCCTCTGCTGTCCAAACCAAAGTCCTTCTGCACATGCTCTGTGACCCCTTTATCTTAATTAAGCATAAAAATTAGGAAATTCCAAGCTAAGCTTTCCTGAATTGTGTGGGTAGAAGAAATGTTTGAATCTGCTTTCTTGGCTGTGTCTTTGCAAGGCAAGCGCTTCCAAATGTTTGGCCCAGTCCCTTGGCCTCAGCCTCCCCCCTCATTGCCTGTCCTCAGGAGGAAGGCTCCAGAGATAAGGGGGGGAGCAGGTCTGAGCCAATCAGAAGACTGTACACTGACCGTAGATGACCCCTGGCTGGGTCTTCCCAACACCTGGATGACTGGCTGCTCTGGACTTCCCCTGTGCCAGATGTGCTTGGCAACCGCCCTCTGTCAATCAGGGGCTCAGGTCTGGAAAAGTAGAGAGCTGCAAACAAAGGCAGGGGTGAGAAGGTGACGCCTGGTTAGAAAACATTGAAATTCAGCTTGATTGCCTTCCAGCCCAAAGAACAGGCTGTTCGGGAGTTTGCAGGACTGGCGGGGATAAATAGAGGAGGAGGCTCGGCCGCCATCTTGTAAGATGAGTAAAGCCCTTCATCTCTTACCTCACCAGGCCCGCTCATCTGGAGGAACAGCACAGGGGAGACAGAGAAGGGTCAAATCTAAGCTACGGGCTTGTGTGTAAATTACTCCTGTGTCCTGCAATCAAAATATCTAACAGAAACAACGTAAGGGGAGAAATGATCCTTCTGGTTCCTGATTTCAGAGTTCCTGCCCACCATTGTCAGGCATGGTAGAGTTCTGGCAATGGGATCATGTGATAGGAGCCTTTACTTCCGCCAGCTAGATCCCAACCCCTAAAAACCTGACAACTTCCCAGTGTAGCACCACTGCATGAGAAGCAAGCAATCAAGACATGAGGCAGTGGACACGTTTCAAAGTCAAACTTTGCTCCTTAGAACCAAGCTTACTACTTACCAGTTGAGCAGATGAGACCCATTGCTTTAATCCAATTCTGTTGCTGTAACAGAATACCTGAAACTTTGTTATTTATAAGAAATAAAGGTTTGTTTGGCTCACATTTGGGGGGCTGTCACGCCCAAGATCACAGGGGTTTCTTCTGCTGAGAGCTGTATTGTGTTATGTTGTATTGTATTGCATTGTATTGCATTACAATGTATCAAAATGTATTGAATGTATTGCTTCAATCCATGGCAAAGAGTGGTATCTCACTGTATAACAACCCATTCTCATGATGGCTGGTTGAGTCCCATGAGGACCAGAGCCTTTCTGGCCAGGAAGCTTCTGAGAGCTCCACCCCACCTCCTATCTCTGCTGCATTGAGGCCACATTCTGCACAGGCCCTGTGGAAACACACCAGAGTGTCACACACACACACACACACACACACACACACACACACACACACACACCTGTTTCTCTTGACAAAGAGGTGGCATGAGGATTAATATAGAGCAGCAAGAGGACACTACATAGCTAGATGCATCTTGGTGACATAAAATAGAGCTTCAGGGACCACCCACGGCCTCCAGAAGTCCACAGAGAAGAAAACCATGCATAAGCAGAGGCACCCCTCTCTCTAAATGCCTTCCCATCCAGTTCCCTCACAATGAATTGCTACTGACTATCCATCCTAGTGTAGTACTACCTGCCTATAATCAAGGATGCTATAGGAAACAGCCCAGTGTGGTCTCTTGGTGGTGTTGTGAGGACACTGTTCTCTACTTCCCAACATCACACTTCAAAGGACAAGTAGGAAAAAGAATAATGTCACCATCATCCCCATAACAGGCTCTGTCCACCAGCTCAGTTTCCCTAGCAGACCCTTGGAGTCATGTTCTTGACGAACAGAAGCAGAGCCCCAGCTCTTCAGAATGTCCTCACCTCCCTGCCTACCCTAAACAGGCCAGCCTTACCCCATCTGCCTTCAATTGTTTTCCCCTGGATTTCCTGACGTTTGACTTGGTTTTTTTCCCCCCTCTCAGCTTGCTTTTATCCCAATTGGAATTTGAATATTAGTAAATTGAGTTAAATTTTCTGAGGGCAGAGTTGGGGTGGATTGTTGCATGGTAAACACGGGACTATAGAGGCATCAGCATCGGGTATATCACTCAGTAAGGCGCAAACAAGCATGACTCCCTGTCTGCCTTGGTCTCCGCTGGTATTCAACGTTCTGTAGACTGGTAAGTATTTAGTTCTAGGTGTTCTGGAGAATGGAGTACTGAGATCAAGGTGCCAGTATGGTAAGTACGGTAAGGAGAAAGCCCTGTTCTGAGCAGTTGAAGTCTGATTTCTAGTTCCACAGTCATTTGATGGGAAGAGTTGGTGACTCTCTGGCCTCTCCTCAGAAAGGTTCTCATCTCCTTCATGAGGGCTGCCCCGGTCAACCTAGTTATCATCTAAAGGCACTGCCCCAACACTCTCACTAGGGTTATAGGTGATGGTGTTACCCCCAAAGACATTGCCCCAACACCCTCACTAGGGTTATAGGTGATGGTGTTACACCCAAAGGCATTGCCCCAACACCTTCACTCAGGAATTATAGCAGATAGTAGATGTCTCACTTTTCTTGCTGCTGTAACGAAATATCTGACTGAAACACTCGAGGCTGCTCAGGGGACAGTCCATGACGATGGAAAGGGCATGGTGGCTGCTCACGTTACACTCATAGTTAGGAGCTCATGTCACTGGCTTTTTTTTTTTAGTCTGTCTAGAACCTGTTCTGTGAAATGGTGCCACCATATTTAGATTGGCTCTTCTCACCCCAGCAACACAGTCTAGAAAAATCCCTCACAGACATACCCAGAGACACATCTCCCAGGTGATTCTAGATCCCTTCAAATTGACAGTATTAGCCACCCTACGTAGAGATAAGGGGGCACATGCACAAAGTGCCACTGCTGTCCCCTTCTCCTGGGAATATAAAGCACCGCATACCAGCAGATGCTATCCCACACTGTTGACCTCCACAGACCCAGGATGAGATTGGTGTAGGTAAGTGTGCTCCTATCTGCTGAGTCTTCCTTCTCTGCTTTCATCTGTGTCGTCCCGGAACATCCCAGAGATGGGGCGTCCATGATGATACTGTACTTCTTATTGCCTCGCTTCTCTTAGCTGACCTCTCCATCATGAAGTGTCCACAAGCCCCTTATAGACTAAGTGGCAGTTTCTAGAGGCTATAAGACTGTGCAATGCTTGATAGGTGCTAAGAATCCCACTGCCAGGAGGTCAGAGGAGACCATCCCTTACTGAGAGAGACATCTCCCATCTGAACCTGTCATATATCCAAAGAGAGTCCACAGGGAGACAGACGGAAAGTAGGGGGACTTGAGAATGTAATGGGTACCAAGTATAATCCATTTCTTCAGTAAAAATCTACTGAGTCCTTACTATGGGTTGGGACCCAACTGATGACATCTATGACCAAGACAGCCCAGTACCTGCCCTGAAGAAGCTTAAATTCTAAGAGAGGAACCCAAAACCAAAACAGAGTTACAAGACATGGCCCAGAGAGTGTCTTCCACTATGGAGGGATTCTGCAACCAGGGTTTCCACTCTGGCTCATGGCCAGCACAGTAGCACCTGTATCTATCATCTGTAGAGAAGAAATGAATATGTCATATAATGATCTTGAGTGCACAGAATGAAGCAGCCATGAGACAGCTTCTTGGACACACAGCTTTCTCTACTCCATACTGAAAACTTAGAAAACCTGCCTACTGTGTGCAGAGTATGTCATGGCACTTGGCACTGCCAGACATCTGTCAGCTGGTAACAGAACCAAATGTTTCCCTGAGTCAAAACACCCAACGTACCTTTCAAGTACAGGGCAAAACAAACTCAATAGAAGCCTATCCTTTTATATTCTACAAAGGATCCTACCTTGGGTTCTAATCTTAGGCAGCCCTTAGATAATGCTGGATATTATCCTAAGAGTGGAAATCTAGAATGAATCCTATCAGCCAGATGACAGGGACCATATCTCCTGTAGTACACAGCTGCCCGGAATGTCCCATCTTCATGGAGACAACAGATGAGTGGAATGGGGCATTTACCTCTGATGCTGAGGAAGTAGGATGTGTTGGAGGTACCCCCTTGGCATTCCCATTTATATGATAAAAGCATAATTGCCAATGGGCTTCATTTGGAGGCAGAGACTTGGAAGAAAACTCATGGAGTCATGAGGATGGGGAGTTTATGGAGTCAGTGAACGAAAAGTGGCATCTTAGTGACAGAAAGATCCTTCACTAAGATCCAAATTGGCTTCCATGCTGATCTGAGACTTCAAGCTCCCGTCACTATACGAACATAGATTCCTCCTGGCTGAGCTCCCCAGTCTAGTAGTTTAGTAACAAAGAAGTAACTAGGAGAATGTCTGAGAAGTAGCAACTACAGAACTGCAGATGCTGTGGGGCTGAGTGGCTGCTGGTGAACACTGTTGATGCACAGAAGGGAGAGAGCCAGACTTGAAAGGAGTCACCAACTGAAGCCAGGTATTGAGAATCAGAGGGTCCTTTGGTGGGTCTAACACCTCCCATTGCCTCAGGGGTATGTCACCCATGCTCCAGTGCGTTTCCCCACATAGAGGAAGACATTGGCAACACAAATTGGAGTTTGAGGGGAAGGAGGAAAGAGACAAAGCACTGATATCTTCTGCATGCCCCTTCCTTCCTTCCTTCCTTCCTTCCTTCCTTCCTTCCTTCCTTTCTTTCTTTCTTTCTTTCTTTCTTTCTTTCTTTCTTTCTTTCTTTTTTTCTATCTTTCTTTCTTTCTGCCTCATACACTACTGATCCCAGCTCTGGCTACAGAACCCAAAACTGCACAGGTTCTCCCAGCTGCAACAGCAGAGAGAGACAGCACCTCACATGGCATTTGTTTACCAACACTAGGCTCTCAGAATACTGCAGAGGCTCTGTATCTAGGATCCAGGATCAGCAGAGTGCACATGACCCTTGCCCTCATCCCTACTTCTTACTGCAATCTTTGCTCCTCTTGGCAATGGCCAGTGAACACAAGACAAACACAAGACACAGGGGATCCTGGTGTTTTTACCAAGCTGCTTACCAAGCAACCCTATATAGTATAGCAACTTCAAAGGGCAGAAGTTGGTTGCACAGACCTGAGAGTCTAGGGGGTCTGACTGCTGAGGCAAAGCGAGAAGAATTTCCAAGTCCTTCTCTGCCCTTTCAGAGCCCTGTGTCATTTGTTCCTGTCATTTTGTGTCTCCATCAGAATTCAGCCCCTCTGAATGCTACAAAGAGAGGAAATAGTATTTTTTTCCCAAGATGTCAACATTACAGAGTTCTTTACTCTGTGTCACACAGAGCATCTTTGGGTCCCTATTGGATGACACCATTGGACATTTAAAGCTTGACAGGGGAAAGCTCATGAGGCCTCAGCCCTAGAACTATAGGTACTGAGGAAGGATGGGTGCAGGAGAGGTAACCTGTCCCATGGAAGTGCAAACGCAATTGGCTGTTCAGTGCCAAACACTGAGCCCTGAAAACATGGATACAATTTGGATTATACTGACTGAGCAGGTTACATTTAAGAATATATATGTGGGGGGCTGGAGAGATGGCTCAGTGGTTAAGAGCACTGACTGCACTTCCAGAGGTCCTGAGTTCAAATCCCAGCAACCACATGGTGGCTCACAACCATCTGTAATGAGATCTGATGCCCTCTTCTGGTGTGTCTGAAAACAGCTACAGTATATTCATATATAATAAATAAATAAATCTAAAAAAAAAAAAAAGAATATATATGTGGGGCTGGAGAGATGGCTCAGAGGTTAAGAGGACTGACTGCTCTTCAGAGGTCCTGAGTTCAATTCCCAGCAACTACATGGTGGTTCACAACCATCTGTAGTGCACTCTTCTGGTGTGTGTCTGAAGACAGCTGCAGTGTACTCATATAAGTAAAAATAAATCTTAAAAAAAGGAATATACATGCATATACACATATGAATGCAATAACAGCTAGTGAAAGATGAGTCCATGAATCTGAAGGAGAGCAGGAGGGTTATACAGGAAGTTTAGAGGAAGAAAGAGGAAGGGAGAAATGTTGTAATTGTATACACAAAAAATAAATGAATCCCCCCCCAAAAAAAAAAACAAGTAGTGGTTTTATTTACTGGTTAATGGATAATGGTATTCCTCGGAGTCAGACAGATCCAGCATAGAATTCTAGCAACCTTCAAAGAACTAATTCCAATGCCACTCAAATTAGTTCATAGAATAGAAAGGGAAAAAGTACCTCTAAGTCTTTATACAAAGCCATTAAAGCCAATAGCTACACATGCAACCCAGATAATGACACAACAAAAAGAGAGAAAGACGGAGATGGGGTGGGAGAGGATGATCAGCCAGTCTCCCTGATGAGGTTAGGTACAAAAATTCTCCACAACATACTTGCAAACTTCCCTGGCTAGTTTTACATCAACACGACACTAACTAGAATCACCTGAAAGGAGAGACCCTCAATTGAGAAAGTGCCGCCATAGGATGAAGCTGTAGAGTTTTCTTAACTAGTGATTGATGGGGGAGGTCCCAGCCTATGGGATGGTGGGGTTCTCTTAGAAAGCAGGCTGAGCAAGTCATGATGAGCAAGCCAGTAAGCAGCACTCCTCCATGGCCACTACATCAGTCCTGCCTTCACGTCCCTGACCTGTTTGAGTTCCTGTCCTGATTCCTTCAGTGATGGACTACAATGTGGAAGTGTAAGCCTAGTAAAACCCTTCCTCCCCAATTTGTATCTGCTCGTGATGTTTCATCCCAGTAATATTAAGCCTAAGATGCAAACTGAATCTTCTGCTTCCTGTCCCTGAAGCCAGTACAGTAGGTTCCAAACCATCCCTGGGACAGGAAGCAGAAGAATTCTAAAGCTTCCCTTGAGGGCAGGGAATCTGGAAGATCTCTGCAAGAGGCCCTGTGGGTTGAAGACAGAGACTCCCAAGAGCAGGTGTGGCTACCCGCAGGCAGCTGGTTAATCACCGAGGGTGGATTCAGTGATTGGGGCAGAGATTGGTTGTACCAGGTGAATGTGGGCTAAAGCAAAATTGCTCCAGCAGCAAAGGGGCCTCCTTCTCTGTGCCAATCTTGTTCCTCCCTGACATGACTACGAGAAAGATCTGTGGAAGGGCAAGCTGCCAGCCTGCTCTGAACTCTTACATGTTTTCACTCTCGTTAGTTTCTGCCCCTTAATACCCTCTACACAGGTGAGATGTGACTCAATATTTCTGGCCACATTTTGCCCCTGAAGGCCAATTAATTTATTCTTTAATGTCTTATTACATTTATTTATTTATTTATTTATTTATTTATTCTTTCATTCATTCATTTGTATGTGAATGTGAGGGGTGGGGCAGTGAATGTGGAAATCAGAGATTAACTTGCAGGAGTCTTCTCTCTCTTTCTACCATGGTTGGAACTCAGGTCATCAGGCTTGGCAGCAAACGCCTTTGGGTGCTGTGCCATCTCAACGACCCAAGGAATTTCAAAAGGCAACAAAATAAGGAGTGTGGCAGCAGCATCTCACCAGGTTCCACCCTCCTGGCTCTGTTCGCACCTACTCCTGCAGAGTCCGCACTAGTAGAGGCACCTGCCGTAGTAAACACTCTGCAGGCAGGTTCTGCATTGACCGCCCAGGGTCCAGTTGAAATCTTAGCCTTAGTAATTTTCCTGACACCAGGAAGGCTTTAAGAGATGATTTCCAGGTACCTGAAAATGTTCCTACAGAAAACAAAACAAAATTTCTGCTAGGGTGTGTGTGTGTGTGTGTGTGTGTGTGTGTGTGTGTGTGTGTGTGTGTGAAAGAGAGAGAGAGAAGAAGAAGAGGAGGAGGAGGAGGAAGAGGAGGATGAAGAAAAGAAGGAAGAGGAAGAAGAAGAAGAAGGAGAGAACAATCCACACAGAACCCACGGCTGCTCCCCAGAGAGACTTGGTAAACTCAGTAACATCACTCTGTTTCCGAGGCAGGAAACTGAGGCCCCAGATGACACCATTTTCCTACCCCACTCAGTAGATAGTGAGGCCACATTCTGACAAAGCCTTTTCAGACTGCAGAAACCACACTGCCTTCCCATGACAAAAGAAAAAAAACAAGCACATGCTGAGTTTCTGGCCTTGCCTCCCACACCCTTCTCAAGTCACTACTTAATATTCAAATGTGCAAAATTTCCACACTGGGGAATCAAAAGTCCAAAGATTTTTCCCTAGAAGGCCTCTGAGCTTAATTTCTCACAAATGGCCCCAAGGATGGAAAAAGTCTCCCAAATTGAGACTGGCAGGAAAACCGGGGCCCACGTTGTCTGATTTTCTTCTCTCCTTTCTTGGCGCCAGTACGCTCAGCTCACGCCAATGGAAAATTCCCAAGTGCCAAGCCGTTCTCAGATAATCTGCACGAAGAAAAAAAAAGAAGCAGAAGAAGAAGAAAGAAAGAAAGAAAACTCCTTCAATTCTTTCTATTAAGACAGCTCAAGAATGGCAAAGGGAGCACTCCAGCCAAAACCTCTTCCTCCCCTCCTCCTGATCCTGACATCTTTTCATACGGATAAGGAGCTTGCATCTAATCACATTGGCCTGTCGCTCGATCTGGGGCTCAGGAAGACCCCAGTGCCAGAGAAGCTGACCTTGGACAGAGCTGGGCCTGATAACACTGAGAGAGACAAGAGTCCCCACAGGACACTGAGACAAATCCGTTATGTGGGGCTTGTGCAGATGGCTCAGCCAGTAAGGTGCTTGCTGGGTAGGCATGAAGACCTGAGTTCAATCCCTGACACCCATGTAAACATCCAGGCACGGCTGTGTATCCTCGTGGTTCCTGTAATCACAGTGTTGGGATGAAGAGACAGGAAGATATCTGGAATTCGCTGGCCTGTCAGCCTAGTTGGCAAACTCCAGGTCCCAGCGAGGGATTCTGTCTCTAAAGCAAAGAGAGATCCTGCAAGGTGGATAGATGGGTAAAGCTCTTGTAATGCAAGTCTAATGACCTGACTTCAATCCCTGGCACCCATGTAACACACACACACACACACGTTGGGGAAAGGAGAGGAAGATGGAGATTAAGTAATGTTCTATTCATAGAACAAAAAACCAAGTCCCTCTCTTGCTGTCTCATATCAACAACAGCAATAGTGCGTCCAGTCAGCCAGGCTTTATTAAGCCCTATGGGTCAGGCCTTATGTAAAATTGAGCATGCCCTCTGAAAGAAACCTGCCAGGAGGCAGCCCTCACCTTGACAACGAAGACAAGCACTTAAAAATAGTAGTGGCCCAGAATAGCTAGGTGATGGAACGGGACATACTGATGGCTCTTTGCTGTCACTGATATCATAAGGTGTGTCATTTTTAATCTATACTTGCACCAGGCAGTTTTCTTGTGTTATATTGGTAGTTGCTCCACATCAGGGAGAATGAAACTAAAATTCAGCAAAGCTCAGAAGTTGCAGTCACAGCAACCAGATGTGCCGTATATCCCTATCTCAAGAGCATCCAGTGGCTGAGGTCATTTTGTTCGCACAACAGGAGCCCCCTCTGCTCTAAGACTAGAGGCAGACAGATAGACTTAAACTTTGTACCCACCACCCACATGCTCAGGGTCCTTACTGGTTCTGTTAGTGTAATACACTGTGACAGAAATTGACTTAAAGAAAACAAGGTTTATTTCACCTTACCCTTCCATATCACAGCCTATCAATGAGGGAAGCCAAGGCAGGAACGTGGAGACAGGATCTAAACCAGAGGCCATGGAGGAACACTGCTTATTGGCTTGCTTCTGCTGGTTTGCTCAGCCTGCTGTCTTATATACCCAGGACCACCTGCCCAGGGATGGAAATACGCACAATGGGCTGACCACCCCATATAATCAAGTGGATAACTAATCAAGAAACTGCCTGCCTCTCAGACATGCCAACAGGCCATTTAGTGGAGAAAATTCCTCAACTGAGGTTGTCTATTCTCAGGTGACTCTAGTTTAGTCAAGTTGCCAAAACACTAACCAGCACGTGGGCTCCCTTAGCACTCTCACCAGGCTCAAGAGATCACAGGACAAGACCTCCAGGGTGACCTCTGACCCCACATTTGACTGAGTGGCCCCTAGTTGAGGTTTGGATCAACACAATGTTTTTCCCTTTGCCTTCTCCTTTGTCCCTTCAATCCTCACCAAAAAAAAAAAAGTCATTCATTCATTCATTCATTCATTCATTCATTCATTCATTCGTGTGTGCTTGCATTTGTTCATTCCTTTCTTCCTTCTTTCTTCCCTTTTCTCTCCTTTCCTAGTATGTAGCCCAGGCTGACCTTAAATGAGAACCTCCTACCTCTCTCTGCCTTCCAAATGACGGAATTACAGGTCTATCCCGCCACTTTAACAATGAACATTTTACCTCTCCCGCCCGACCTAGACATCAGGCATAGAAGAAGGAAAAAAAAATTATTATTATTATTATTATTATTATTATTATTATTATTTTGCTTTTGCTTTACTGAAGTTAGCCTGTTTTCTTCGGTAGCACTCTTTACTAGTGGCACCGGGAGGCTGGGACTGTGGGATTTAGCCACACGGCCTTGCTAAGAGATATATTCTATCTCAAGGTAAGGGCTGCATACTCAAAAACCTGCGAGCACCAGTTTAGACGTAGAGCTCCCGCCTTCAGCTTGAACTCGGAGGTTCCCTTCATTATAATTTTGGTTGCCCGTTGCATGCGTGTGGATTCCTGTCTCATTGGCTACTCAGGCAACCCGTCGGTCCCCGAGTCCTTCGTGCACCCAAGAAGCTCCTGCTATGTGTGCGCATGTGTCTCTCCATGTGAAAAAGGAAGGTGAAACTGAGAAACGGACTCAGTGATGGGGAAAAGACCACAAGCAACAGAGAAAGCTTCATATTGCAGAGTCTCTAAGGACTAAGATACTCTGTCTGGGGAAGAGTCATAGTGCTCCACTGTGGGGGCGGGGGAGGCGGAACCTTTTTTTTTTTTCTTAAGGTCTTAATTTTATTTTGTTCTTTATGTAGAAAAACTAGCATGGTGAGTTTCACTGGATAGACGGTCTTAAGTAATCCATTCAAGGTCGCTTAGTCCAACTTAATGAAGTCTATGTCCTTTGCGTACTGACAGAAACACTGACAGCACATTCAGCTTGCATTTCCGGATCAGACCGTGGCGGTAAGAGCAAGAACGCTGGCGAATTTCTGTCAGAGACTTCAGAAGAGCTGCTGGTAGCCCATCCTGCCTTCCCTTCAGACTGCCAACGAGGAAAAAGGAGTGAGCTAGCGCACGCACACAGGCGCTCTTCCCAAGGCAGACTAGCAATACTGACAATAAAGGAAGAAAAGCAGAAGCAGGTCTACAGAGTGAGTTCCAGGACAGCCAGAGCTACACAGAGAAACCCTGTCTCGAAAACAAAAACAAAAAACAAAACAAAAAACAAAACAAAACAAAAAAAACCAAAAAGACAAAGTCATTTAAAGTTAAAGATCTAGGGGCCAGCAAGATGGCCCAGCAGGCAAGGGTGTTTGCTGCCAAATCTAACTTTCTGTGTTCAGTCCCAAGGCCACATCCCATGTGGTGGAAGGAGAGAACCAACCAACCCCTACAAGTCGTCTTTGACCTCCACACTCCCACTGCAAGAATGTGCATACTAAATAAATAAATACATACATACATACATATCAGTTTCAAAAGAAATCCAGGACTGTTGAGGTTTGCTCTGATGCTATGTATTGTAAAGCTAAGTACAGACCCCCCAAGACCTGGGTAGGAGAAAGTCCGCTCATAGACCTAAGTGACACTATGTGACCTTGCCCCCAAGTTATTTCTGATTGGTAAATAGAGATGCCTACAGCCTGTAACTGGGCAGAATTAAGATAGGCAGGGCTTAGTGTTCCTGGGCTTGGGGTTGGAGAAGACCAGGAGAAGGAAGAGAAGAGAGTGAAGAGAAGAGAAAGATGCCTTGGGTTAGGAGTTAAGAAAGCATGCCCCTGAGGGCTGGGCAACTGGAGTTAAGAGCAGCCCAGATGAAACATAGTAAGTAATAACCCGGGATTATCAATAGGAAATAGATTCTAATAGCATAGAAGGTAGATATCTGACTAGTTCTGATGATGATTAAGATGATTAGTGGTTCTTCCAGTTGCCTCTGGCTCTACTCTTCCTCATGCCCACAATAAAACCCTTCTCCTCAACCATATCTTGAAATGGCTATACCCTCATTCCATTCATCTGGTGCTAAAACCCAGGAGAGACATATATGGGCCCGGTTCCAAGGGGCTCAGCCTCTCCAAAGTGAGCCAAGCTGCTGATGTAACTGTCCTAAGGCAGGTAGGGATCATCTGTTTCTGACGGCTTCTGTCACCCACCACATTTGACTCCAGGTTCTAGACTATCCCTCTTCAGCAGCTTCTTCCCACCACCTGCTCTAACCATTTGTCTCTCCTCACCTTCTAGACCCCAGCACCACTATGGGGCAGCTCACAACCGTCTTGTAACTCTAGCTCCTGGGAATCCCTACACACGAAATGGTTATATCTGAAGAAAGCCTGGGCATGGGAAGGGCAAGGGTAGGGTTGATGTTTTCCTTTGTAAGTCTTTCAAAACCACTTGACCTTTAAACTATGTATAGTGTCTTTTAACAAAACCAAATTAATTTGGCAAACCTTTAAAACTAGGGGATAAAATGAGAATGTAGTTTATACTCTTATGAGTCCCTCCTTATCATACAGTGAAAATGTGCTGATGTGTACTTTATATTAAAATAAAAATTTATTTTAGTGGCAAAAGAGTTGCCCATTTTGAACCCAGGACTCTGTTCACCTGTGGGGTCAGGACTGGCATTTGAGGAGAACAGCAGGATGCTGAGAGCTAGAACCAACAGGGAGGGGAGGGGAGTCCCCACTGGGAAAAGGCTTGGAATAGTTGGCTGAAAAAGAGAAACCCACACAGAGGTCTTGGTTTGAAGCTTTGGAAAACATTTGTTTTTGTTCTTTGTTTTAAGAAAAAGGAAAAAAAGAAAGAAAGAAAATGGATGATGAATGGAATTATTTGAAATGAGATTTTAACAAGGGAAAAATAAAAAACCCTCAGAACATTTCATTAGCATTCTCTTATAGTCAGCCAGTATCGAAAAGTGCAAGGCTGCTTGTCAGAGTTCCTGTCACTGATGGTCTACGGTCCCCAGTAACGGCCAGCAGGAAAAACTGGTAGTTCGTTGTTTGTTTTGTATTCCCAACAATCTCCCTAAGGTGTTTTACTTAATTCTTATTTTTCTACCACTTTCTGAAATTTGAAGGCCCTTGCAGCAAGCTTCAGCATAAGCAAGTTGAAGGGATGTATGCTTTTCACTCACACAAACTAAATCTTAATTCCAGACTTGGTTCTTGAGCAATTGGTTCAATATTTCTGGAAGTCAGCATTCCCTGAGGGACAGGAAGAAGACACCCACGCCACTGGGCTGTCGCTGTGGCTTAAGTGGAGGAACAGGCACAAGGTCCCCAGCAGATGCTCTGCACAGGGAAGTGGCTCTTCCCTTCCTTCCCATGCTCTCTCTGTAACTGCCTGTGGACTGGGTTGCCTGGTCTGGCCTGCATTGGAGTACATACAATGCCCCCCATCCCCACCCTCCACCCCCAGTGGGAATGGCTTTCCATAGTCTCAACGAGCTTGGTAAAAACTAAGAACCCTAGATTTTGATGCCAGGGCCAAGGTTCCTAGTGAGACAGGGCCTGACTTCCTACAGTGTCTTCAGGATCAGCTTGTGTAAGTAGTGGAAAACATAGATAAAAGC
Organism: Grammomys surdaster; assembly: GCF_004785775.1. Taxonomy (NCBI): domain Eukaryota; kingdom Metazoa; phylum Chordata; class Mammalia; order Rodentia; family Muridae; genus Grammomys; species Grammomys surdaster. Next base: position 2,092,040 of record NW_021620993.1, on the reverse strand, counting down.
CAGGTCTACCATGACAGCAGACTCAGGGAGAGTCCCCAGCACAACTAGAATCATGTCATAGTCAATCCATTTGAACCCCTATGGCAATCCTGTGGGGGCAGAAGTCCTTCTAGCTCCTACTGCCTCGATGAAGACTGGTAACTCAGAGACATGCGACTACAGTCCCACGTGCAAACAACTGGCCATGAGTGACCAGGTCCAGAAAGCCAGCTTCACTTCAAAAACTTGACCTACACTTGGCCAATTCCTAGGGTCATGCTTCCACACACACGCCACAAACATAAAACACTTTAAGGAAACGCTAGTGCTCTTCTGGATTTAAAAAAAAAAAAGAATGTCATTAAAAAATGTAATTACTGATAGTATAGGATGTCAGGGCCTCTGGTATCATAGAATGGGAGGTGTGTGGGAGAGCTCTGATGTCAGAGAGTCAGATGGGGTGAGTATGGAAGGGCTCTGATGTCAGTGTGGGGATGGGGGCAGGCTCTGATATCAGAGAATGTGGGGATGGGTGTTAGCATTCTGTCTAAACTCCACCCCCACAGTTACCTGGCAACAGCCAGATAAGCCTGGTCCACTATAAAAGGGGCTGCTTGTCCCCTCCTCCCTCTCTTGTTGCTCACCTCTTGCTTCTCTCTGTCCCCTCTACTTCTCTTCTCTTCTCTTCTCTTCTCTTCTCTTCTCTTCTCTTCTCTCTCTCTCTCTCTCTCTCTCTCTCTCTCTCTCTCTCTCTCTCTCCCTCTCTCTGCCTCTGTCTCTGCCTTTACTACACTCTTAACTCCCCTCTCCACGCCCTGAATAAACTATTCTATACTATACTTGATCGTGGCTGGTCCCTCAGGGAGAAGAGATGCCTCCACATGGGCCCGCTGAGACATCCCCTTCCCCCATACCTCACCACACACACCCACAGAACATATTCTATATCTCTTTATCTTCTTATAAACATGTCAGTGGGGGAGGACTCTGATGTCAGTGTGGGAATGGGGGAGGGCTCCACTGGTTCCCTAACTCTTGGTTCAGTGGGAGACTTAAATTAGAAAGTAAACTTCTTGGCTTAATGAGGTCACAGGAATAATACCTCCCACTGACCTCCTTTACTGGAAGCCCTGTCCCCTCCTTTGTCTATAGCTGTCCTGTTCACAGTCCACTGTGGATGAGAGAAATGGGATATGAATGCTGAAGTCCATTGAAATAAGGTCAAATTCTTCCATATTCCTCAAAATCCAGGACCCAGGATCTGCCAAGGCCACCTCCATCTCAACACCCAGCTTCTTGCCTCTTGGGCCTCCTTAGAGAGGGGAAGCAGGAGGTGGCCCCCCAGTTGTACTCACATACAATAGGGTGCTTCACTCTCCTGTCAGTCACAGCACCTATGGGAGCTATGAGTCCTCATGGATGGATAACTCATCTAAGTCACAGATGCTGCAGTCCTAGTGTATGTCGGGCATGGTCCTGGGCACACAGACAAAGCCTCTGGTCTCTGGGAGCTGAGAGCTAGAGACGATGCCTCAAGCTTCCTTTACTTCCCTTTGATGACTGCATGATGTGGCCTGAAGGTCAGCATTCCAGGTAGAAGCAGCAATTACAAAGTCTCTGAGGCGGGGCTGTGTGTGCTGTGCCTGAGAGGTGGCCAGAGACCAGAGAAGACACATGGTAAAGGCGGTTGGAAACCACAGGGACACAGGAGTTGAATGTCATAGGGTTTGTATGTGTCCACGTATATACATGTACATGTGTGTGTGTACATCTGTGTGGAGGCCAGAGGTTGACTTTGGGGCTTTTCCTCTCTCACTTTCCACCTGATAATTTGTAAGAACTTGAAACTGACTGGTTTGGCTAGACCAGTTGGCCAGCGAGGTCCAGGGATTCCCCATCTCTCTCCCTGCCTCACAAACACCAGGATCACAGGTGTACACTGCTGTACCCTGCTTCTCATGTGACTGCAGGGAACTGAACAAGTTAGGATGCTTTTTAATCTTTATTTTTTTCTTACTCATATGGGTGTCTGCCTGCATATATACCTGCACACCATATGTGTGCAGTATCCACAGAAGCCAGAAGGAGGCTTTGGGTACCCCCATCCCTGGAACTGGAGTTATAAAAGATTATAAACCTCCAGGTAGATTCTGAGAATTTAACTCAGATCCTATGGGAAAGCAGCCAGTACTCTTAACCCCTGTGCCATCTTGCCAGCCCTTCTCACACTTTTGTGACACATACCAAATGAGCCATCTCCCCATCTTCTCCCACAGAGGCCTGTGGGCTAGGGAAAGGGCTACAGTTTACTGTGAACAGAACCGGAAGCCATTCAAATGTCATAGCAGGTAGGTAAAGTGATCTGACTTAAATAATTATGCAATGCCTTCCCACAGCACTTGTAGAAGCAGATAAAAAGAGTGACCAACCACTAAGGTAGAGCCTTCGAAGTCGCTGTGCTGGGAGGGGAACATTTAACAAAAGAAAAGACTTTGGGAGGTGTAGTCTGTGAGTTTGGATCAAAAACAGAGATGCCATTTAGCAAGACAAAACACACACAGCCATACCAGAGCTGAAGGATGGCTACAGCCTCAGGGTTCTATGCATATCATGTCAAGGACACTTCCTTTATATCCTCCAGTGACCCCATGTTCTCTCCACAGCTATTATTACATCTTCTGTGATTTGGAGGGGAAACGTCCCCCATCAGCTCATGTGTTTGAACACTTGGTCCCCAGTTGGTGGCGCTGTTTTGGAACCTAATGGATCCTTTAGGAGGGGAAGCCTCCCTGGAGGAAGGACATCACTGGGAGCAGGTTTTGAGGTTTTATATAGCCCAATGTCTGCTCTCTACTTCCTGTCTACTCTCCACTTCCGGACTGTGATCACAATGCTTCTCTACCCACCTGCCATGCCTTCCCTTCTTACAGTATAAGCCAAAATAAACCCTTCCTTCCTTAAGTAGCTTCTTGTCAAGGTTTGGTCCTAAGAACACTAACACAGCCCCTTCCAGTGCTCTAGGCTGGCCAGGCTTGGTGGCTTACCTTTCACTGTCCTTGGTGCTAGCCACCTTCATGGACTGCCAGGGAAAACGCTCATTTTGTATAATAAATGTTGGTGAACTAAACCTGTGTCCTTGAAAGCCACCCAACCACCTTAATTCCTTCAACCTGAGGAATTAGATCCATCACATTTAAAACAAAATAAGAGGACAAGCAAGTGACCCTGACACGTGAAAGGGCAAGAGAATCAGGAGTGTGAGGCAGCCTGAGTAACACAAAAGACCCTTTCTCAGAGAAACCAAAGATATAAATGTAATATAAAATGAGAGAAAAGGAAGAGGACTGAGAGAAGGACGTGGAGAGTCCACGCAGGGCACTCTGGCCCTTCTCTGGCTCCTCAGACTGCTACAAGAAGATCCAGGGATCTGGCCCCGGCCATAAATGGGGCCACAACAAACTGTCCCAGGAACTCACCAGTGGACCTCCCCACAAGCTGCACTTACTCAGAAGCTGACACAGCAGGTTGGGCTAGGCAGTCCACTTGCCCAGCCCTCATCCCGGCCACAGGAACCCTACTTACCCCTGAGGAGATTAGAAGACATGTCATCTGAAGGTCTGGCTGCTGGTGAGAATGGGGAGCACATGGGTCCTGTGAAGAGCAATCATGGCTGCCCCTCTTTCCTCAGTATGAAGACACATATACCACCCACTGAGCTCAGGGAAAGTGAGTCTGAGTGAGAATCCTGACTCCCCGCTCTTCAGTGCCCTTGGGAATGTTACCTGACTGATCCAGATGTTCCTCTAGAGGCACGCTATTGATAACATCCTTTGACACCTATAAGGCCCCTGGCACAGAATCCAGGGCAGAGAATGTGTGCTCTGAGCTGATGGGGCCAGACTGTACTGCGGGGTGGAAATTGATGGGTATGCTCAACAGCAGAACCAGAAGAATGAATAAAATCCTAGTCAGGGACAGAGGGAGGAAGAGAACAAGGACAGGGGAGATGACTACAGGGTCAGAAGTGAGACTCAGGTCCCAACTCCTGGGTAGTGAGCAGCAAAGGCAGAATCAGGACATTGGAGCATGCCTTCCCCTCTTCTCCTCCCTTCAAACACCCCACCCCTACTCCTATCTCCACCCTCACCCCCCATCCTGGCATTTGCATAGCCTCCTGAAATGCACCCACTGGTGACCCCCTTACCCTCTCAGTTTGAACCTGGTCTGCCCAAGACCTCAGACTACCTTCATCTGCTGAGTGACAGCATACCTGTGGCCACAAGGGGGTGGCAGTGCTAACACTCACCCCTCTGTTACCTGGTCCTTTGCAGGATTAAAGTCAACATGCCCTCTGTCATTTGGCACAGGCTTTGGCACATACCCCTATTTGATCAATACACTGCATTTCTCTTCCTGCACTGGAACTGGGAAGGGAAGGCCTCACGTTCCCTAGGTTACAGAATGGACACAGGGAAGGATTTGGATGACTTAAGCTCTGAGACCTCACAGCTGGCACACAGCTGGGCCAAGGAGACCAGCACAGTGTCAGAAGAACCAAGCAGGCAGGACTGGGAACTGCAGTTGACCAGGGGTGTTTCTGGTCAACTCTACCACACAGCTGAGGCCAAGATGACACAGCAACAGCTGAGCTTCAGAAGCTCCTTGATGGAGCTGGGGACCTGCTACCGTGTACTGGAGGCATCACTGAACACTGAGCTTAAATCAGCCTAAATTTTAGACCAAATCCCACAATTCCTTCCAGTTTGATTTTCTTGTGTCAAAAGAGATTGCTAACCCATGGATGGCAACAATATATCTCTGAAGTGTTGTCCAAAACCAAGATGGAGGTGGTATGGCGGGTCCTTTGTTTTGTCTGGCCCTAAAGACTAGGAACTGAGGGCAGACAGACTCTTAAATTTGCTTCTAACTAAAGCCCAAAGGCAACTCATATTATTGTGCCTATCCAGATGTGCTATGCCCTGCACAAGGGCATCTGGGTGTAATCAAAGCTTCTGAGATGTAGTAAATTGCTAAGTAGAGGTCACCATCCAGATAAGGACAGACCCAGATTTGAGCCCCACATCTCAGACCTGAGTAGTTAGCACACTCTGGCCATGTGGAGTCCTCTGAAAAACTAGGATACTATTCTGACTGCTTTCTTAAGAGCCCACAATGGATATGTGTTGGTTGAGGGGCCAAGCACATTACAAAGCTTTTCCTGTTGTTCCCATGACCACAAGAAAACAGGAGATCCCACCCTTGGCATATGAAGAAGAGACAAGCCCAAGTTAAGGAACAAGTTAGGGACAAATTAAGGAACTTGCCTCAAATCACATGGCCTCAAAAAGTCTAAAACTAGGATCAACAGGCAGATGACTATAGATCAGACAATCAGACAGTGACAGACTGCAGTATCTAGTGGTATTCTGGCTGTTCCTAGCAGCACCCATATCTCTGTGCCTGCCTGGCATGCTGGACAGACACTCCAGATCTTGGGCCTGGGTACTGTCCAAGAGTAAGCAGAGTCAGGTCCCTTAGGAGCCCCTCTTGAGAAGGCATGTGAGGCTTTGCCAAATACAGGGCAGAAGCTCTGCTCTGGGGAAGGGGAAGAAGGCTGCTAATGTTGAAGGGAGTGGCTTCCCAGCATTCCCCACCCTCACCCATGAAAGTTCTGCACTCTAGAACTGACTATGCACACACATGTGTGTGAGGGCCAAAGCACTCGTATACAAACAGTTACGTGAGTGCTTCTGCATAGTGTTCCTCTGGTGCTCACACTGGTGCCTGGATGCTAGAATGCTGTGATTCCCCATCTCCCATTGAGAACCACTCTCTGTTCCCTGCCTGGCTTAGCTGTACCTTTCCCTTGATCTCTCCACAGACCTAAGGAATTCTTTCTCTTCGTCTGTCTGTCTTTCTCCTATCACCCTTTTCCCTCAAGAAAGTTTGTTTCTCTCGGCAGGCCTTAAGTCTCTGGCTCTCTATAGACATTAGAAGGTGGCCTTGACAGGGTGAAGTTTGCCTCTATGAACTAGGGCCTTGTACTGGATTCTAGTGTGTATGCTTTGGGAATGAGTGTTGGTTGTGTGTGTTATGTATAGTTCTGCTGGTTGTGTGTGGTTGTGTGGCTGTGGGCTGTGTGTCCTGCCCAAGGTAGTGTGTTTGTTGGAGTGTATGTGCCATCTACTGACTTTGTGGGTGTGATGTGTGATGGTTAGACATGTGTTGGACATCTGTGTGAGTCTGAGTTGTGCGTCTGGGATGCACGTGTTGGCTTTGTATGTTTGCTGAAGGGTGAGCTGGTGTGTTGTGACGATGTGCGTGGGTCATGTATGCACAAGCATTTTGCAGAGGTTCTGATTGTGTTTTGCATCCAGCAAGAGGTTTCCTCGGCTGTTGATGTTGCGAGGAGGAGGCTGAGGCCGCGGGGTGGCGCTGTGGCGGAGGCCGGCAGGCGTGTGGCCAGGGCCCTGCATGGCCGAAGTGCGCGGGAGAACCGGGGATCCAGAGCTGTCGAACAGAGCTGAAGGGATTCCCCGGGTCCAGATGCAAGCTTAAGGGTTCGGAGGAGGAGAGTGAACATTTGGCTGTTGGAGGTGGGGGTCAGGTGCTCCCAATGGCGCCTAGCATGAAGAGTAAGCGGACTGTTGTGGAGGACCGAGCAGTTGGAAGGATAGGACGGAGCCGGAGCTGGGGAGAACTTGCGGCCCCGGGGGCCTGGCCAGGCCGGCGCCAGCCGAAGAGTTGAAAGGCGGCCGCTGACTCTCCTCACAGCTCCCCATTGCGCCCCCGAGGGCTCTGGCGGGGCGCAGGCCTGAACCAGTCGGGCTCACCTAGGGGCCTCGGGTCAGTAAAGGGGCCCCGCGGTAGGACGCCTGGTCTCCTGTAAAGCTCCTGGGCGGCCTGGGCTGTCTTTCCAGAATCAGCTATCCGAGCCACGTACCCAGAAACTAGGCGCTCTGAATGCGAGCCCCACCCAGCCTCCCGGATTGCGATTGCCTAAGCCCAGCTACCCAAAACCAGAGCTCTGGTGCACCAAGTCCCCAGCCTTGCCCAGTGTCACCCCCTCTCCAGTTACCACACTGAAGCGGCCTCTCCAGTTCTGTGGAGTCGTCAGAAACGGAATTTGCTGGGTTTCCGTGATCTTCCCAACCAAATAAAAACGCCAGTACAGACAGCCTGCTGGGCAGAGGATACGTCCCTCTCACGCCCCCAGGAACAGTGCTTATGTGTGGTCATGGGAAAGGAGTTAAAGTCACAATTGGGGCCCAGATCACCCGTGGTTGGTTTCCTGGGACACCCACATTTTGTTCGAGAACTGTCATGGCATCCAGTGACCCTCATCTACAGAGGCTTGGGCTAGTGCTCCCAAACACGTAGATCCCAAGTGAAATCACATCTAATCCCTGCTCTGTTCCTTCATTAGCTGTGTGTCCTGCCACCTCTCTGGGCCACAGGAGTCCCCCAAAAGCTGTAGAAATCTGGGTTTGAGAGGAGGAGAGACGCAGTCTGGACGCACAAGTAACGTGCTCAACACAGCAGATCCCAAGAACAGACTACTCTACCACAGCCTGCCAGTGCCCTAGATGGTGACCTGGTGCTCCACCCCGCTTCGCCCACTGAGCTCAATACCTGTCCTTAGCTAGATCAGGAAAATCGATCCGCAAAGGACCAAGTGAAGGGCCCGCTGCAGACATCACTTTTGCTTGAATTAGAACAAGGAACCCAGCCACAGAACCGACATTTAGAAGCTGAATCCACCACCCGGCCGCAAATTTCTGCCTCACTAGGTTTACAGCAGCTTCAAAAACCAGTGGACTGTTCAGATACAACGAACACCTATTGAGCACTTTCTGTGTACATGTCTGTCTAGAAAGAGAATTAGAAAGTGAGAAATGGGGCAAAGAAAGGGCTGAATGTTAAATAAATAAATAAATAAATAAATAAATACAGAAAAATGAACGGACGCAGTACTAGAAGGAAACCCTGGTCCAAGACTGCCTCCAAAAACCAAGGCGCTTTCGGGCGGGGGTCCCAGGAAGGCTCGGGAGGGGGAAGAGGAGGCGCGCCCGCCTCGCCTGCAGCTACCGCCTAGCTGGAGCCACCGCGAGTCTGCAGAACGCGAACCGTTGCTCATTACAGCAATTATGTTGCTCTAAATTTGCCTCGACTCTAAATTGCTAAACTCAGAGGAGCCAGGAGGTCCCGGAACCTGGGTCGGAGGAGACACAGAATCCTACCCCGCCATTGCCCTACTCTGAGTGAGGAAAGGGACTCTTGCGCTGAGAATACAGCGCGAGTTGAAAACGCAGTCGCTTATTATCGGGAATATTCTACAGTATCCAGTGCAGGTTAACACATTCTTAACAGAGGATAATGAGGATTCTCGGGCCCTTTTCCCGGTGAGAAAACTGAGGTATAGCAAGGTAGGGTGACCTTGTCTGCATATGAAAAGGTCACACAGGCACTGAGGCAGGCTAGACCACGGATCCACCGCGACCCACGAAAAACTGCTCAGTACTACAGTCTACCGGACCATCTCCGGGGCCTTTCTAGAAAGCAACCCAGGATGTCACGGGGTCTAGGTGTACTGTATAAGGCGGTCTCTAAACGGCTTAACTTATGTGGCTGACAGCAAGGAGAAACATCTTAGCTTCCAATGGCCTCTACAGAACATGCGGTGAGGGATGCCAACCTTGTAGGTGTGATTATTCCATTATGACCCAGGTCTAGATTTGCTTCCAGAGGCCCAGAGAGCTTTGCGCAGCTAGCCCAGCCTATTAACGACACACAACACATGCAGCTACACGGAAGAGTTCAGAAAACCCAGGGCTACCCTGTACCCAGGCCCTGTTCTCCTGCCCTCATAAACCGGGTTTTTCTTTTTATGTAGTCAGAGGACCACTTCCCTGAATCATCCACAGACTGTCCCAGTAGTAGAACCAAGATCCAGCGACAAGCTTCTTCTGTTGTGACAAATACCCAGAGAAACTGTAACTCCAGGTACAGCAGGCTGAAGGACCCAAGACCAAGGTACCTCTGGAGTTTCTTGAAGCCAGTGCAGATCCCTTCCAAACCTACAGGAAACTTTAGTCTCTTATGAAATTTCCAGACCAATCTGAGCCTTGGGACCAGACACAATTTCTACGTTTTAATTGTGGAGACATTCATACCTAAGTCCAACACCAGGTACTAGGGTTCAGGGTTCCCATTCTTGACAGCTCTGGACCAGGTTGCCCAGGCTCTCTTACCTTTGGATATTCAATCTTCCACCAGACAGATGCTGGTGAAGGAGAGCACCTAGATTTGATGAGATTTAAGAGGGAGGCTAGTACACAAGAAAGAGAAGTGGGGGTTGGGGATACATCATAGCCTTTATTGACCAAACAGTGGGTAATTTTCTGTCTTTCATATCCTTGTAGAATTTTCCCCAGATTATTAAACTTGCACTTACTCAAATATGTTTTTCTTGGAAGCCTGAACTTGACTACATAAAAAGAAAAATCCAGTTTATGAGGGCAGGAGAGCAGGGTCCGGGTACAGGGTAGCTCTGGGTTTTCTGAACTCTTCCGTGTAGTTGCATGTCTGTGGGTTGTTAGCAGGCCGGGCTAGCTGTGAAGCTCTTTAAGTAGCTCAGAATGAAACTTCATACATTGTGTCTACACTGGTGGCTATTTAGATTTAGCCCAGGCCCCCACCTCAGTAGGAAAAACAGGTTTAAGGGGATAGGAATTGTCTGGATTAGCTGTTGACAGTCATCAACCCACTTGATCCAAATCACTTAGTTTTCATAGACAGTTTAAAAGGGGAATCGGGGAGAGTGGGTTATGGTAGAAACAGCAAGTGTCGATTTCAGCTTAAAGTGAATTGGAAAATTGAGCCTAATTATCCTAGGTAATTGCTCCAATTCTCCATTTGATTGTGTTAATAATGCAAATTTCTCCTGGGTGCCCAAAAGATGGTCACTGTACATTTTCCTGTCACCGCTGAAAGTTACTAGTGTAAAACTACCACCAAACTGGAAAGCAATTGTATATGTGAAGAGAAAGAACGAACAATAAAACACACAACTAAATCCACAGACATCATATCTTGTAGCTTAAAATTAATTTATTTAACAAATATAGCTATAATATAAATGATAATAAAATTTCAAATATACAGTATATTACATAGTACACACGATCCCTTCAAAAGGGATGTTTGAGGGCCACGAAAATGTACTGTTAAATAGAAACAGATTTTGGTTTTTTTTACTTCTTTTTTTTCTGGTCCTGGGAAAGTCTCTTCAACCTACCTTCGAGAAGCACCAGCATGCGCCCTGCCCCCTCAGAGCAATGCTTTGTTGCCAAAGCACTTGGAGTTTTACAGTGGAAAGGAGCTGGGCTCCTTGCTTTCTATAGGGCTCGGCTCATCTCTTGAAGCACCAAATAGCAATTTCTCTGTGCAAGTCCTGCTTGGTTTCAGGACCAGAAGCAGCTGATGGAGTCTCACGGCCTCTAGTCCTTTTAGCCTCCGGTCTCCTTCAGCCTCTAATTCTGCTGGGGACCACGGGTAAATCTCTTGTCCTCTGCACCCTTAGTTTCCATATTTATAACTCGCGCGTGTAAATCTAGATTTTTCTCGAAAAACTAGACACTTCCGGCCACTTTTTTTCTTCCCAGAAGGGATCAGACGAGGGAGAAGGAGCTTTAGGAAGCGATGACCAGGAGGAACTGTGTAGTAAGGGGTTTAAGAGAAGGGGCCAGGTGGTGTTGGGCAGCAGAGCTTCCTAGGAAGGGCTCCCGCTGCTAGAAGAGGTGGCTGGGGGGGAGGGGATGGCACCACGAGGAGGTGACTCTGGACCCACCTATGTCAGGTGGTACATGCTGTAGCCTACATGAGCGGTGTAGAGTCCCACGGGCGCTACAGGCAGCGCGGCGCGCTGGAAAGGGCCAGAGGCACTGTAGAGTGAGGCGCCCGCAGCTGCAGCCACCGCTGCAGGGCCGCCAAGAGGAAAGGAGAGGCCGAAGGCGGCAGGCGGCAACATGGGCTTCGCGGCCATCTTCAGCTTCTCCAGCTCGGCCTCCTGCAGTCTCTTGGCCTTGGCACGGCGGTTCTGGAACCAGATCTTCACCTGGGTCTCGGTGAGGCTGAGCGAGCTGGAGAACTCGGCGCGCTCGGCAATAGACAGGTACTGCTTCTGGCGGAACTTGCGCTCCAGAGCCAGCAGCTGAGCCGTGGTGAAGGGCGTCCTGGGCTTGCGGTTGGTCTTGTGCTTGCGTAGGGTGCAGGCTGGGGGACTCAGCCGTCCTAGGGGGCCAGGAGAGAGGAAAAAAAGCAAGGAGTTAAGAGAATCTTGCCGGAGTGATTTACTAAGGAGCAGAAACCATTCTGACCATTGATTTCGTTCAGTCACATCTGTGCTGGGCACTATGGAGGCACTTGAGAAATATTTTCTCTTGCCTGGTAAAATGCCAGATGAAATCTAAGCATGTTCAACGCTGAAATACAGTTGGGCAGAGACAGTGCCAATCTACCTTAAAGTCAGGCTTTCCCCACCAGGTGCCTCTTCTGTGCCACTCACAGTGGAAAGATGAATGCTGGAGGGGGGGTCCATAAAACACTCAGGGGCCCTTTGCCCAGCCCAAGGTCACTGGGTTTCATACCGAATACATGCACTTGTATTTATTTGTGCCCGCTAAGTGCACTGTGTTGGGGCTAGGCCTTTGCATCGCACAGAAGATCTTGAAACCCCACACAGTCTATCAAACAACATGCTTCTCCTAGGCACTAGGGCCAATCAAATAAGAGAGCCACCCAAAAGGTCACATTGTGACAATTCTAAAATATGTGCAGGGCTGCTTATGTAGGTGGGTATCTGCCATTTCAGATGCCCTCAGTTTTCCCTACAGTCTCTCCAAACCCCAGTGCCTGGGTTCTAGGACCACCTCAAGCATAGTGTGTGTCGGGGGTTGGGGGAGGGGGTCCTCAGTTTGATGAGACTGGTTATGTCCACCTGTCTTTTCTTCCCGTTTTCTGAGTAAAGCTTAAATCTCCAACAGAGGGGTGTCACTGTTCAGAGGGCAGGCCTAGTTAGGGAACAGGGTTTCAGTCCTGCTATGCCTAACAAAACCGTTACAGGATAAAACAAACTTCAACAACACCCCCACACACACACACACACACCACTTGGTTATGGAGGACATCTTCGGGTTTTGCCTAACTATGCATTTTTTTTAGCTCGGAAAAAATAAGGATCCTTTGGACCCTCAGACCACCAGGATATGAGTCAAACGAAATCTCCAGTTAACACTCTCCACTTCATTCCCAGCTCAGGCCATGGCAAGTCCGGGAAGAAGTTGGCCCCAGAGTCGTTTTCCGCCAGGCCGCCCTAGAGAAGGGAGGGTTCATAGGGAAATGTCACTTTGGTCAGCAGCAACAACCCGGCTCTGGGCCACCTTCCTCAAGCGTTAGGCCCAGGGAGGGGCTGTCTTTTCAAAGACGTTTAATCCCCAGATAAAAATCGTTCCTCAGCATCACGCCATTGAATTTGCAACGCTATTATGTAGTGCGAAATAATCGAAGGAAACGAGGAAAACTTGGGAATTTCCCGTGCTCCTGAAATATCTTCGAGCGGGTTCGCTGGGGAAAGGAAGCCTAAGAGCCGCAAGGACTTAGGACTATCCTGGAACATGTCGCTGGCTGCTGGGTCCCCTCCGAAAGCCTGGTTCAACACATTTGGGAACTAGCAAAGCCGTTAATAGGGAGCTCTTTTTGTTGTCTTGTTGTCCTGCCCCCCCCACTAGTTCGCGATTGCCCCCTCTTGCTAAATCATCTACCCGCCCAAAACATCAAATTTTAGATGCGCGGTGGGACAGGAGTTCTGCAGAGCTCCGAAACCCCTTTAGAGGTTCTTTAATTGAGGAGCGCGAGGTTACAGCCTTCTTCTAGTAGAAAGTGAAACTCCGCAGAGGGAGATGCACTGGCCGCTGCGCCAATCCAAGTCCGAGTACAAAATAACTTGAGTTTAGGGTCAGTTGGAGGAGCAGGACACCCCCGGTGTCCTGAATACAGGAAGAATAAGAGGGTCCACAGACACTCGCGTGCTACAAGTGAACTGACAGGGGAGGAGGCACTGTGCCAAGGCAAGGAGCGCGCGAAAACGGACTAAGAGCTTTGCCTGCTTTAGGCCTCTAACTCTCTTCCTGGGTGGGAGTGGGAAGAGGCTCCAAGGCGGTCTTCCCGCCAACGCAACCTCTGCACGGCCTCCAGGTACCCAGTTGCAGGTACGCCGACGCCCGAGACAAGCCGGCGCCGGCGCGCGGCCTGGCGCCCTCGGGCCCCACACCCCCTCCTGGCCCCTTAGCTCTCCATCCAGGTCTGGCTACTTACTGGCTGGGGGCGGGGAGAAGCGGGGACTCTGCATCCATGGGGTCCGATCTAGCTTCTCGGGGCTCTCGGCCTTCACCAAAGCATCTTCTGGCAGCTTGAGGAGTCCCCCGACTGAGAAATGGCCGAGAGGCCGCGGCGAGGAGGGCGCATCCGGGGCGCCCAGAGACCCGGGCCGGGTGCCCAAGTGCTGCACCGAGCCACCCGCTGCCTGAGCCCCTTCCGAGGCCACCAGGACGCTCTCCTTGGCCCCGGGCTTCCTGTGATCGGCCATGAGGGCCTCCACGCTGAAGGGCAGGAGTGAAGCGGGCACTTTGGGCTTGGCCCCCTCCTCATCTGTGCCCATGGCGGTTGCGGGGGCCGCAGCAGCCCCGGGGGTCTGGCCAGAGCCTCCCCCAGCAGGCTTGGCGAAGGCGGAGTCCTCCACTTTGACACCGAGTGGCAAAGAAGTCATAGCAGCAGCCGGGGCCATGCAGAGCCGGACCCCCCCTCCAGCCGCAGCTCGAGCCAGCTCTGGATCATGGGTTTCGGGCGAGCTGGGAGCGCGGCTGGCTTCTGCGAGCTCCCGGGGCTCTGGCCCGGCCGGCTCTCACGCGCGAGTCTCCCGCGGCTTCCCCAGAAGACCAACTCGAGCGAACTGGGCCTGGATCCCTGCGCCGCGCAGGCCGAGTTCCCGGGCGCACTCGCCGGCTCCGGGTCCGCCGCCGCTCCCCTGAGAACTTATTAATAAGGGAAGGCCAGTGTGGCAGCGGCCAATCAGAGCGCGAGGGGGCGGGACCGGAGAGAACCATTGGGTCGCGCTCGTGCCCCGAGGCGCGCCCGGCCTGGGGGCGCTCAGGGAAGGGTCCCGCAGCGGCAGGACGGAGCCGGAGGTACCTGGGGAGCCTTTCCGCCCAGCTTAGCCGGATGGGCATCGGTCCGACTGGGCCCCCAGCCCCCTGGATGGGGATTCTACCAAGTTCCAAAGGGACTTTTCTTTACTAGTATTTCTCTTCTGCCCTAGTCGTCTTCTACCTTCCTTTACCCACTTCTTCTGTTCCCCTCCATAGCCTACTTTCTTTCCACAATTTTTCTTATGGTCTGTGCTGTTTCTTTCTATCTCCCTTCCGTCTTCAGACTCCCTTTCTCGACCACAAAGATTTTACTTCAGTTCACTTACAAAAATTGTTTTGGTGTTTGCTTTGAATGATCAATCATAGTTATTTGTCAGAAGCAAGGGATAACACTAATTTCTTTAAAACAACAACACTCTAAGTGTCTTATGTCTTCCAATCTTCAAAAATTTACCTCGGACTAAAAATGGGCCTTTGTCTCCAAGGGCTGGACAAAGTAGTCAAAGGAAGCCCGAGTGCTGTTTGTTCTGTGTGTACAGGAGCAAGTAACATGATCTGAAAAATGAGTTTGATTTTCATGCAAACACGTTCCCCCTCCCCGTACTTTTCTCCAGAAAGTTACACCTCTATCAGAAAGCTGCTACTAGCCACAGGAGCCACTAGACCTCTTGGATGAAGAATTGATTGAAATAAAACCAACAGAACCCACCAACCAAACGCCAATCTGGCCTCAACATGACCTCAGACAATGAATCCTCAAAAACAATTACTTTACAAACTGTGGGTCTATGCCGATGCAGAGTGGAGGCCCATTTGAGGATGGGGCAGTAGGAAAAATAAGCAGTTCCTGGCGGTACATCTTTGGTCCAAGGCTTAAGAAGTTTTGTTTGCCCGATTTCGAAGGAAACGTGTTTTTATTTCGGCTGATGTACAAAAGAAGAAAAGTGGGCGGGGGGGGTGTCACAGAAGATCCTGTAAACTGGGTTCGGACAGGCTGTTAGGGGGTTGGGGGGACTTTTCTTTTTATGGCCTCTTATCCCAGGGCCCAGGCTCGCGGCTCCGGGGGAGTTGGAGGAGGTGATTGGCGGCTCACCGGGACTGGGCATTGATGACTGCCGGGCTCTAATCTCCAGGAAACACAAGGGGCTGCCGTGGCCATTTAGGGGTAATTATCCGAGCACGGAGGGATGGCGAATTCCCTGGCCTTTTAACTGGGCGCAATAAAAAGCTGTAGATTAGGGGCGACCAGATTAAGGAAAATGAATTACTTTATTACCCAGACGGCGTCCGGGGTCTGGAGGGAGGGGTCGAGCTGCGGACGCCAGAGAGATCGGAGCCTCACATCTGCCCACAGGGCCTGGAGAAATAGTAAGGCCTGGGGCGGGTTCGGGAATACTCGCTTCCGTGAAATGTCCGGATTTCTTACGTTTCTGAGGCTGCTGAGCAGGCATTGCGTAGAGTTTGGGACTCAACCATATTTAGGCCCAGCTGGACGCCCGCTGTGCTGTGTCCTCTGAGGTTTGTTCCATGTGTATGGGGGAGTAGAAGCCATGCCACCCCGTTTTAAAGCCCGACAAACGAAAGCTAAGCGAGAGTGTAGGCTGAACTCCTAGCTCGAAGCCTGGAGGGTACGGAGAACTTTTGTAGTTTAAGAACTAATTAAGCTGTTGCTAGACCAATCCGTTCTACAGTGTTAGCCGATTTTCACTCTGCGCTCGGATTAAAACAGAGGTGGAAATAAATCTCTCAAATGCCTTGTTTTAGGCTAGCGTTGTTAGTACGAGCAGTGTTTTTTTTCAAAAGGTAGGGGTTTTTAGTTGTCCCACCGCGATCCCCAACTTAAAAATGATTTCCTTCTGGGAGCGATCAGAGAATCCCAGAGAATCCCAGCAAAAATGCATATCGGCTAAAACAAGTTACACGCAACTGTGTAGACAACACCAGGGACTCTTGAACCGGCCTTGAGCCTTAATTCCTGCTTTAGGACCAAGAGGGCCTCGAACCTCAAGAATGGGGCCCTAGGGCGCACCGGGGTCTCCAGCGGAACTCACGGAGTGCGGAGCAAAGAGGCCTAGCCTCAGGCCGGGGAGGGGGCAGCCTGAGAAGGGCTGCATCGCTAATTGCGGGGATAAACAATCTGTCACGATCCCTCAGCGCGCCTAATAGGCAGACGAGGATGTTGTTTTTAGGCGCCAGCGGCGGCCGGATCAAAGGCTGCAGCCGGCGCAGGGGCCCTTGAAGTCGCGCCCCTGCCTCCAGGGAGCAAAACGCCTGCGCCCGCAGCCTTGAGCCCTGCATTCGGCCCCTGGGCTTTTAGAGTAGGTCTCAAACCCCACAGTCTCTTCTTTTTGGGTTTGGTGTGCATTTGGGTCTGCAGTGATCCGGCGCACAGGCTAGCGGGTTGCAAAGGTTGCAAGGCTAGAAGAGCACTTCTGCAGAGCGCGGGGACGGGACTCGATGGCTTCCAGAGCGCAGGACTCCTGCTGAGCTCTACCCAAGGGCTACGTAGGGGGAAAAGTGCCCCCCACCCAACTCTGAGAAGGACGTCGGAGAAACAAAACAAAAACCTTGCTCCCCGGCCCTGTGGCTCATTCCCGAAGAAGGGAAAGGCACGCGCTTGGGATCGAGGAGAGCAGCCAACCTCGGAGCTCAGTTTTGTCTGGCCTTTGAGGATTTCCTGGCCAGTGGGTTAAGCGAGCTGACAGCCCAGGCTGGGCCTGTTATCTCATGGCAGCGCTAACCGGAGGTGCTGCAATCCCAACGTGGTCGCTGCAGGCAGAGGAGAAAACCGACCGTAATTCATGCCTGGCAAGGGCAGGGCTGGCCCGCAGCAGATAAAACTCTGAGACAGGCGCTCTGCTTGCAGACTGGTCGACTTTTCTCCCCTCCCCCTCGCTCGGTCTCCCCTAGTCTCCTGCATCCTACATCTCGCCTGCCTCCGAAAAAATTACCTTTGCCGGTTCAGATCCTAAAGACTAGTTATGCGATCAATGTCTGGGTCGCTACTCTCCTTGGTGGCTTTTACCCCGCGACCCAAAATGCTTGTTTTACTAGAGTAGAGGACAGCTGGGGTGTATGATAGCTGCGATATGGTTTCTAGATATTTTCTCCCCCACCCCGGGCAGAAAATTAACTTGTAGAGGGATTCAATTTTAAAGGCAACTGTTAGTACTTGAGTATCTGCCTCTGGGTTAAAGAAATCTAAGAGTTGGCCCATCGATACTACGTTCGTTGCCGCCCCGTCCCACTCCCCTTTCCAGTACACTTTATGGCCTCTGTCCAGGAACCCCGCATACATTTTTTCTTTTTTAATGTGTGGCTCAGTGGGATCCGCCGGCAATTAGCTAGCCCCAAACAGTCCTCTTTAATAGAATGGATGTGCTATGAAAACCGATTACCCGGAACGATTTATTTTTGTGGAGATTCACCAATCACCGGGAGGGCAGCGGAGGGAGAGAGAAGAGGTATTTTGTCCCTGGGTGGGGGTGGGGTCTGATGGATGGACAGAAAGCCTCATTCCGGGATCTGCTAACCTCCCGAGAGGCCCTCCCTTCCCTGCCATCTCCGAGCCTCTGTCGCCTTCGAGCAAGGGGCCAGAAGTCAAGTTTGAGAAGTTGCCTGGGAATCACTCGTTCAGGGAAGATTTCAAAGGTTTCCAAGGACAAGCGCCACGATTTAGAATTAGAAAAATCTTCAGCTCCAGAAGATACAGAGACGATAAAGATTTAAGAAATAAAAATGCTTCGGCTTTCCAAAGGTACTTCAGCCGAACTGGTGGAGTCTTTAGCGCTGGAACTGGCGCCGCCAAAGGAATCCTTCCTGGAAGGTGTTTTTCCCTTTCTTGCGAACTCATTGACTTCTCCAGAGGAAGGGCCCCAGCCCTGAGGATTCACCTGAGGAGCTGGCAGCTAGAGTCTGCGGCTTCTTGCCCCTTCCCGCCCATCCCCCGCTTGCTTAGGGTCCCACTTTCTTGGCCGAGTTTTCTTGTGTCTTTAAATTCGTGGGGGTTGGGAGTGAGGGGCCAGGATCCGCGGAAGAGGGAGCTCCCTCTTCAAATGGCGCAAATTAATGCGATCGGGACTTGAGGGCGCACTTGGGGAAGATGAAAGCGGAGGCCTGCCGGCTCCTACCAGGACTCTATAATTATAGATAATATATCTCATTTCAAAGCAATTAGACCAATCAGGCGTAACGAACCACTTTGCTGCCTACGAATAACAAAGGCGCACGGTTATTTAAGCCTGGAGATGTCAGGCAGACCCTGAGGCTCCAGGGGCCCGGACCATAGTCCTCCACTCCGTCTCGGCCCACCGCAGTACTGGAAAGACTGCCCCGAATTCCCCTCTCTCCGCCCGCCAACTGAGCACCGGTCTCTTCGGCTTTTACCCATGGCCTGGGGGGTGGGGGTACGGACTGGAGGGCACGAGAGAAACTTGGTGTCAGTGCTCTGGTCAGAAGTTTCGAAAACTTTAGCTAACTTAATCTTTTCTACTCTGGGACATCGGAAACACAGGCTCCCTGGCCTGGGATGAAAGGGGAGAGTCAGAGAGGAAAAGCGTCTAGCTAAAGGTCACACAGCTAGCTAGAGGTGGGATTGTTGGTGTCTCGGAACCATCAAAACTCTTCACCCTGGCCTTTTTCATTACCAGAAGCAGCCTCTCTTGGGCCCCTCGAAAAGCCAAACTGCGTAGAAGTACTAAGGGTGCCGCTGCCACACTGGATGGATCCGCCCCCAGTCCCGCCCAGTCCGGGAAAGGGATCTTCTATCTTGCAATTACTAATCTCTCTATCGATCCTCTTCGATCCTCCCTAATAAGAAGCCTGGGACACTGTTGAGGTTCCTCACGAATTTACCAAATGCCCTGGCTCTTACGTCTGTCTGAGAAGAAAACGAGCGTGGGTTACAGATCTTATTTTTTTCTGAGATTTTGTTCTTCAGCTTGAAGTTGGGCAGAGATAGGCGGGAAGGGCAAGGAGGGAGCAGCTCTTGTTCTTAGGGGCCTTGAGAAAAGGCTTGAAGAAGGGCTGGAGAGATGGCTCAGTAGTTAAGAGCCCTGGTTGACCTTGCAGAGGACCCAGGTTTGGTTCCCAGCACAGTTACCCTCAGTAACTCCCCTTCCAGGGAAACCTATTGCACTCTTCTGCCTTCCCCAGGCATCAGACACACACACACACCGTGCAGTTACACACATGTAGGCAAAACTTTCGTGTTAAAATATTTAAAATAAACACATTAAAATAAATATTTTTTTTAATTCAAAGAGCACTGGGAAGGGCTCAGGGCCAGACTGTGGAACTGGAGCCGAGTGAATTGAAAGGCAAATGGAGGATGCTGAAGGGTTTAGAATCAGGCTCCAGAAGAGCCCAGGACGGCAGAGCCACCTAGGCATGGGTAGGAAGGACACGTGTCAGCCTATAGGATTGGGCAGAAAAAGGGAGTGGTTCCTTTGAGGCTTTAGCGCTCACTATTTTGAGCAGGGGACAGGTGGACCCAACTTTCTTTCCACTCTCCTCCTAGTGAACCCTGAGGTGTGTGTGTGTGTGTGTGTGTGTGTGTGTGTGTGTGTACTGTTTCCAGTCTGCCTCCGAGTATCTGTCCTCCAGGTCTCCGTGGGTCTCTAAGCTGGTGGCATGACCCCGCCCCCATGGACACCCAAGCTTCCCCTCTTATCTCCCTTGTCTGTTGGCTCGCTTTTCCTCAAGCTTCTGCTTTCTTTAAAGCTCTTGCATTCCGCCCCCACACAGTGATTCACGCTGAATCACACACTTCAAGTCTCCAAGAAGTTAATTTGACCCCAGCTAGTTCTTTCTAGATGGAGCTAGTGACTTCTGGAAGAGCAGTAGGCATCCTCCTGGACAGAGAGTGCCCTTTCTTTTGGGTCTTCTATTCCTTTCCCTCCCTCCTGCTTGGTTCCTAGTTACTGGATTTTCCAAATTCTGGATCTCCATTTCCACAACGAAACCATGGATCACACACGTGATTTCCTGAAGGGTCCTCCTTGAGACCCAAAAGGAAGGTGACAGGGCCATGGTAGTCTGGGAAGTTCCTTCTAGCAGGTGAGTTCATACCTGACTGTCTCAAAGGTCCTGGCTGAAAAATACAGCTGTTGATGGTAGAACATTTGGAAGGTGTCATAGGTGACCAGAAACTGACAGGACAGCAGGCAGTATGTCTTCAGGAGAGGCTGGTGGCTCGTACCCTGGCACTAAAGCTGGATTCCAGCTGTCTTTTCTGACAGGGTCACTCCTGCTGGCAGTTCCTACCCTCTTGTATCTTACCCTCCAGACTTCTGGGTCCAGGAAAGAAAGTCATCTCAAGGGTACTTTACTGTGCATGGCTCTCCTAGGGCCTTTGCCATTCTTAGATCAAGTGAAGGGTTTTCACACCTCCTCAGAACCTTCCTGGGTCAATCAGAAGAGCCTGTGGCTGGACGCCTCCCCTTATGCTGCAGGCACTAGCACTCCATGAGCAGTCAGAAAATCAATAATGACTGAATAGGGAATTTGGAAAGACAGAAAATGGAGCCCCATGGTCTGCAAGATGGAGTGGGTGAGTCCCTTGCCCCACCCTGAAAGGCCCTGTAGCCACATGTACTCAACCACTCAATTTGAGGCGGCTCTGAAGAAAGGGTAGTTTAGTCCATCCCATCTCAGGAAGGTAGAAGTGTTCTGTGACTCCTGGGCGAGCCTACAAAAGTGGTCTAGGAGGTGTAACCAGAGCTGGGAAATGCTCACTGGTGAGCCTGCTCAGGTTCCCTTTAGGTTTGGGATGGAGTGGGCAAGGTCTCTGAGCCATAAAGTGGCAGAAACTATTAAATTGCTGGTGTTTGACACCACCACCTCCCCCGCCCCACTCCACCCCCAACCCACACAATCCTGTGCTCACCCAAACTCAGAAAAGCCCAAGAAACCTGGGACATCTCATGTCCCTCTAAGCCAGGACGTTCTGTGGGAGCTAAGAGTCTGGGAAGATTTCGGTACAGACTGAAAGACGGTCGGTCCTCTGAAGCACCGACCCTGGCAGATTCAGGGCGCTTGGGAGGCTGGGCTCACCGTTCTGGACCAAACCGAACTGGATGCTTGAAACTAACAGTGATAGAGGCCCGCTTCCACCTAGCACCTGCTACCGGCTGGATGCTTTCTTGTGAGTTTCCACAGATAATTCCTCAGAGGCTCGCACCATTTTCCAGATGGGAAGCGGGTGCTCCTGGAGTTGAAGCAGGATTCCAACATTCCAGCCGTGCAGCCGGAACCAGAAACCAGAGTCCCCAGCAGCTGCCCTCCGGCGACTCCGCTGTTCTCCTTCCATCTCTGCCTAGGCGCATAGGTGGGAGCGGCGCCTGGGGAGTTGCAACAGCCAGCAGCCTCAGCTAAGTTGTTCCCCCACCACCATCCCCGCGGCCCAAAGAGAGCCATTTTGGAAAAAAGAGGAGGCCAGTGGGACTTCTCTAGTCCGACTAATTCTGGTGCACAAAGAGGGACCTGAGTCCCTGTGAAGTCCCACCCCTCCCAGCTTCCAGAGCTTCAAATTCTAATGCAAGTCCAACCTCAAAGCCATGAGCCTTGGATAAATGACCAGACCTCAGTAGCCCACTTGCATGGGAGTGAGAGGTCTTTCTCTTGGAGGCTGTGTGAAGAAGCCCACTTGTAGGGTTAGGCAGGAGGGTCTGGAGTTCAAGGCCAATTTTGGATGCATGACATCCTGTTTCAAACAACAAAACAAACAAAACCAAGGCAAATAATAGCTACCACCATTGCCAATACTATTCTTAACCTGTTTTAACTAATTCAGTTTCAATAGTGACTGTTTTTATCCCTAATTCACACTCTGGGGGATAAGTTAAATAGCTCCTGATGTCAACGCAACTTCAAAACAAAGCACTCCAAGTAGTGTCCTAGAACCCCAGGGGGGTTGAATTTATCGCTGCAGGGGTGCACTAAACTTTGGAGGCCCCTGCTGTGGACCCCTTGTTCACAGTGGCCAAGAGGCCTGGGGGGTCTGGTTTTTGTGTTGAAGGACTTTCTAGTCTGTGTCAGGTTGCTAGCAACAGAACACTCCACCTCCAGCGTGCCTGAACAAGGCTTGGAGACCAGACCTTGGCACCAGAGAGGCTTGAGAGGATGGCTACTAATAAGTTGCAACCTCAGTGTTGCCAGAGCCCTTCAGCAACCTAGAACCCTGGCCTAGAACATTTACCCTGTGTCAGCTGCATTTGGGTGGATCGGGGCCAGAAAGCAGAGCCAGCCTATTTGAATGAGAATAAAATATTTTTATTTTGTTTTGTTTCCTCAGGCTAGGTTCAAACACTAAACACTCCTTCCTTATTCCCTTCCATGGGTGACTATGTCAAGCCACATATCTGTCTCTCTGTGTATGACACACCCTTTGAGACAGGGTACCATGTATTCCAGGCTGGCCTTGAACTCACCTCACCATGTAACTGAAGATGGCCTTGCAATCCTGATCCTTCTGCTTCCAATTCCCAAGTGCTAGGATTACAGGTACGAGTATACTTCTGTTCATGGTTTATGCAGTGCTGGACAAAAAACCTGGGGCTTCCTGAATGTTAGGCAAACACTGTCCACTGAGCTACATCCCCAGTGTACAAATATTCCTTTCTTTTTTAATCCTTAGATTAAAAAATTGTATGTGTGTGAGTTCTGCCTGCATGTGTGGCAGTGCACCAAGTGAGTGCCTGATGGCCAAGTAAATCAGAAGTAAACATCAATATCCTGAAACTGGAATTATGGGTGGTTATAAACAGCCATGTGGGTGCTGAGAATTAAACACGAGTCTTCTGCAAGAACAAGTGATCTTAACCTAAACCATCTCTCCACAAATATTTCTTTCTTTTTGTTTTTTTCTTTTTTGAACAGGGTCTCACTATATAGCTCTGTTTGTCCTGCAATTCACTATGTAGACCAGACAGAGATCCACCTGTCTCTGCCTCCTGAGTCCTGGCATTAAAGGCTGGTGCTGCCACCACCAGTCACCTGGCCACTAATATTTCTTGAATGATGTTCTTGAAGAGAAAGCTAAAGCTGTCCTTTCTAGGCTGCCCACTCTGTGAACTTGAATCTGCCTTGTGGCATCTGCCAACAGAGAGGAGAAAACCCCAGTATAGACTGTGCCTTCCTTTCATCCAGGCCCATAGCTGTCTCTGCCACACTAGCCACTAACTCCTGAAGTGCCTCCCAGGTCTGTTTTCTCTATGTACATAGAAACAGACAGTGGGGATTGGTAGGCAAGCCAGAGAAGCCAGTACCTGTTAGTGTCTGGGGATTTTCTAGAGAGGCAAGCGAGGAGAGTGAGTACCAAAGCAGCTTTCTCCCCTGGTGTTCCCAAGTCGGCAAGAAGCAAGACCCATCCAGGCCCTCTTTTTTAGGGTACCACAGTCCCCTTTGTCTTCTCTGTCCTGCTAGAGCTACAGGAACACCCCACCTGACCTGAGAGGGACACAGCCCATCATCCCTGCTGAGACTCCAATCTGATCAAGTGGAGAGCCCCTGGCCACAGTCCAATTAAGTGAAAGTGGATCTGGCCTTATCTGGTTCAGGCGGTGGTCCCTGGGGTGGTCCTGAGGTGGCCCCAAAGGGTCCCTGTCTGTTTGATTTTCCTGCTCAGACACACTTGTTTAAACAGACCCCCAGGGTTTTCGGTAACTGGAGCCAGGCATGGAGTGTGATTGCCAGGTAAGGGAGACCCTTGGAGAGACCTGGGGGAGGGGAGGGGAGTAAGAGGAGAAAGGAGGGAAATGGGGTTAGAGGAAGAGGAGAGAGAAGCAACCTTCAGCATGCTGAGGATTTCTGGGACTTTATGTGGTGGGTTCAGATCCTGGCCCCAAACCTTTAGACTTTGTATCCTCTGAGGAAGTTGTTGAGCTTCCCAACTGTGGCTGGGACCAAGCCTAGGAGACTAGCTGATGCTGGGATGCAGGAACCCCAGTACTCTCTGAGAGCAGTCATCTGGGGCTAGCCAAGTACCTTTGTGCCAGCTGGAGGAAGAGGAGGGCTCCTGATCCAGGGAAGTGCGTAAATCAAGGTGAGATGGGTATATTCTTTCCTGACCTGCTACTCCAAACCAGCTCGTCTCTGAGGCAACTCCTGTCAGGTATGGCTAAGGGCAGAAGCCCACGTACTTTCAGCTGTGTGTGCACACAACTCTTGGAAAACATTTCCTCACTCCCAGTCCTAACCTCCCTAACAGGCCCTCCCGACTTCCTCCATGGACGATATCACTCGCTATCACCCACGATGCTTTTCACCAGCCTCCAGTCTCCTCACTTCCTTTGGGGCTTCTGCTCTTCAGGATTGCTTCTCTAGGAAGGCCTCCCTCGTCTTCTAGAACACAGACATCCACCTCAGCAATGGAAGATTCCCCTCCTCCAGCTGCTTTACTTTTGTGGACGCCACTGACGTTGAGTTACTATCATTTAGTACTCTCCTTGGAGGTTTGGTCCCCTGGGAATCTTCATTTGGCTTAGGCTGTTTCCCCATGTAGCACAGAGCGCAGCACACAGTAGACGCTCAATAAAGAGCATCTGTTCAAATGCTTGACTACAGGTCCCCACACACTGACTTTGGGATTGTTGCCAATCTCTAAATGTGCTAGTTTTCTCTTCAGACAAGGAAGGGCTATGAAGTCTTCCCACCTTTTCCCACTGTAAGGCATACACTAGAGAAGACTTGGGAAGAGGTTTCTGTGTGGCCTGTCACCAAGAAAGCAATCTGGGTGTTTGCTCTAAGAGGACAATAGACTTTTTTCTTTGAGGAGAACTAGCTAACCACAGCAGCCTCAGGTCTGGGATCTTTCCGGCACATCAAGATATTCCACCCCAAATTCATCCTTGCCTGTCAATGACCCTCCACGCTGACCAGATGTCCAGGTCTTGTAGGTAAAAGGACTGATGGTTTGTATATGCTCAGCCCAGGGAGTAGCAAGCACTATTAGAAGGTATGACTCTGTTGAAGTAGGTGTGGCCTTGTTGAAGTAGGTGTGTCATAATGGGTGTGGGCTTTAAGACCCTCATCATAACTGCCTGGAAGTCAGTATTCTGCTAGCAGCCTTCAGATAAAGATGTAGAACTCTCAGCTCCTCCTGCACCATGCCTGCCTGGATGCTGCCATGCTTCTACCTTGATGATACTGGACGGAACTTCTGAGCCTATAAGCCAGCCCCAATTAAATGTTGTCCTTTATAAAAGTTGTCTTGGTCATGGTTTCTGTTCACAGCAGGAAAACCATAACTAAGACAAGGACAAAGGCTAAAGGGAGTCATGGCTTTGGAGTCCCTTCACATTCCTGTCCTAACTGGTCCAGAGGTTGCTTGGCTGTGGCTGACACCATCAGCTCCTATGCAGGCACAACTTTGGGAGAGTGTCTTCATGGCTAGGACAGAGGCCAGGCAATTTTCCTAAGGAAGATGCTGAGGAGGAGTGGGTCTGAAAGAATGAGTTAGGGTAGGCTGAGTGAGAGGACAGGGCAGGAGATGGGGACAGGAATAGAGGCAGAGAGGTAGTCTGCGGAGGTCTGTGTGGCAAGGAACAAGGATGGGAGTTGTGTCGTTACATCTCCATCTTGAAAGGCACATATGGAAGGTGGCTTTGGCCTGACATTCAGACAGCATCTCAATGAAACCTCTGTCGTGAGGATGGGGGACAGATGTGATGTCTTTGAGTCTAGAAACCTCCCTATCTTTGAGTCTAGAACCTCCCTATCTTTTGGGATATATCCAGGATCCCGTATTAGCCCACACAACTGAGGAGCTAACAGGCCTGAGAGGCTACAGTTCATGCAGAGGAGCAAAGGACAGTGTTAGCTTCTGACAGGAAGCTGGCTTCTGGTCAGAAGTGCCTTGGAGTCCTAGCTGCTCAGACTCAGGGAACAAAAGAAAAGGGACTGGAAGATGCTGTCAGGGCCAACAGAGCACCCTGTGTTTCTCCACTAGCCATGCCAAGTACATGTGGGGTGGGTCCTTCACGGAAACCTCCACTTCTACGGTACTCAGACCCCAATGGCAGAATTGGGCCTGCCAGTGAGAACTGAAAGTCAGTGCTTGTAACTATGCCAGGGAATACATAATCCCATCATCCATGGTGTGCTTCCTAGCCAGACCACCATCTACCTCACACACAGCACACACATACACACACACACATACACACACACACGCACACACGCACACATGCACAATCACACGCACACAGGAGGACAGAGAAGACATGCATGCACCTTCCAGAGGACAACCTTGGTTGTTGGTACTGTGGAGCCAAGCATCTATTTTTTCAGATACATTCTATCCCTGGTCTGAACCTCACCAAGGAGGCTAGGCTAGGCTGACAGTGAGCCTCAGGAATCTACCTGGCTCTGCCTCCCCTGTACTAAAATAACAAATATAAGCCACCACAGCTGGCTTTTCCGCACAAGTTGTGGGGATGGAACTCAGGTCAATGTGTTTGCATGACAAACAGTTTACCAGCTAAGCCATCTCTCCAGCTCCAGAAGCTATACTGTTAAAGGTATCTTTGACTTCTAGGGTAACTGGGAAAGATTCCCCAAACTGGACAGTTTAAAGCAACAGAAATCGGTCTTTTCATAGTCCCAGGGGCCAGCAATCTGAATCAAGGCTTCAGGAGGGCTGTGCTCCATCTGAGATCCTGTGTCCAACTGATCTTCCTCTCTTGACTTCAGGGGTGGCCTCTGTCTTTGGCTCTTCTTTGCATCCCTTCAGTCCCTGCCTGTTTCCATGGTGTCTTCTGTGACTGTGTCCAAGTTTCTTCTTGGAAGGACACCAGTTGTCCTGAATTAAGCACCTCTCTACTCCATGACATCATTCTAAATGGTTTATTTCTACCGACTCTGTTTCTAAAGAAGGACATGCCTTCCAGAAACAGGGATTGGCCTTTGGGGGGGAGAGACACACAATTAGACCCACAACAAGTCATATGTGTCTCCTCTTGGCCCTGTAGGGAGTTCTGTGTTGTGGTTAGATACCCATGCTGCAGAAGGGGAGAAGGGAGAGGGAGAGGAGGGGGAGGGGGAGGGGGAGAGGGAGAGAGAGAGGGAAAGGGAGGGAGGGAGAGAGAGAGAGAGAGAGAGAGAGAGAGAGAGAGAGAGAGAGAGAGAGAGAACTAATGCTGCAATCCCACGAGATGGCATGCCACTTCCTTACACCAGGGCTTCATCAGGTAGAGCATGTCTTCTGGAGCTGTCATCATGGTCCTGTGTGCTATAGAGGAGGAAGCTGAAGTCTGTCAGGATTCTTCAGCAAAGCTTGAGTCTGAAGTAATAGCTATTTGTTGGAATTCCAAACCATGCTGTATTAGTGCCTCCCCCTCTCCTTCCCCTAACGGTCAGGGTGGCAGGCAGGATAAGGCAGAGGCGGGGCATGTGGGCCTGTCCAGGCCCTGCTGACTCATGGGAGTGTTAATGCCATTGCAGTCCGTTGTGGTTGCCAGGGAGCTGATTAAGATGTCACGGAAGATTATGATGTCAGGTGCAGGAGTCAAGCTCCAGGGGGGTAACTGCTAGGCTGGGGAGGTTACCCTGGCAACAGAGACAGGACATCCATGCTGAGTAGGGACACAGTCTAGTAGGAGGGGCAGGGGGTCCAAAATGATTGTCCTGAGTATCATATCTGGCCTTTCTGCTCCACAGCTGGCTGGGTGAGCTTGGTGAAAGTCTCCCTTTTTTAATATCTTCCCTTTCTCCCAAAATGGGAGAACAATCCCATCTCTGTGACAATTGAATGAAACTGACACCCTGCCCCAACTTCACAAGTGTCTGCCAAGTCCCCAGGGATCCCTAGCCAGGCAGGAGCTCCAAAACTGAGGCTCAGGCAAGGGCAGGCTTGCCCAGAGGTGGTAAAGAGGTGCCAGCTCAGTCTGTGCCAGGTGCTGAGGCTATTCAGAATGCAGGCTGACAGGGCCACACTGAGCCCTTATTGGCAGCCTTCTGTATGTTGACATCAGGAAAGTGAGTGGCCCCCTCAGGCTTTCTGTTCGCAGCACCCATGCTCACTTGCCTGTCACTTCCACTCTACCCTGAAGCTTCCTTCTTCAATCCCTAGAACCCAGCATCCTGAGGTTTGGTGAACAAGAAAACAAATGAACATGTCTCCAATGTTCCCTCTTCCTCAGAACAAACTTCTGTCTCTGATAACGAGGCATTCCTCCTTCGTGTGGCAATCTTTCCCCTGGCCTTATTATGATTCCATTTCCCTGATTGTGACTTCCAGTCACCCACTAACTCATCCATCTCCCCATCAATCTATGCCCTTACCACTCACCCATATATTTGTGTACCTACACTTTCACCACGTACCAACCCCTCCTATCATCCATTCACCCATCACAGTATCTACTCACCTATCCATCCTTCTGTCCATCCTACAACCCAACATTCACTTGCTCTAGCCAATCCTTACCATCCATCTACATCTACCACTCACCCTTCCACCCTCCTATCTACCCATGTACCTAGGCCTCCACCCACCAATCTACTGATGTAGCCAGTCGTTCATCATTACCTACCCACCTAGCATCTGCCCATCCATTACACAATTAACCTTCATGTTAGCTATTAATCCTTCCAATTGACCCAACCACCCACCCATCTATTCATCCATCTATCCATCCACCCATCTACCCACACACCCACCCATCTACCCATCCACCCATCCACCCACCCATCCACATACATACATACATACATACATACATACACCCATTAGTTCACTTAACCAACCATCTACTCATGCCCTTGTGCATCCATCCATCAGTCATTTTATCTACTCCCAATTCCTGAGTCTATGAATGCTTGCATGGATGTACGTACCCCACCCTTTCATCAGTTAGCTCATCCAGTTATGAGTCCATCTCTGTATTCCCCATTTACCAGTTCATGCTGCCCTCCAATAACAAGGCAGGAGACACTAGCTGATAGTATGCCATCTGGGTAGCCCAAGGGATCCACAGAGTCAAGTCAGAATGGACCTCTGGCTCTCAAGGGTCCTTAGTCAACCTTGTAAGGTTGAGGTGACCCAAATATCCATGTATATGCAGGTACCTCAGCTATGGTAAGGATGGAGACCTGCAGAGGCTGGAGAAAAGATACCATTTGGAATTATTGGGGAGTCTGGAGCACAGATGTTGAATGAGGATGCAACTGGGAAGCACCCCCATTTTTCCATGGCCCAGGGACACGCTCAAGTCTCCCTCCCCTGGAGGAGCCCTTCTCTAGGTTGAGAAAGGTTAAGACATTGCCTATGTCATGTAAGTCAATGACAGTCCCTCGGGAAAGCTCGCCAGACCCTTTCTGAGTGCCTCAGGTACTTCTTCTTTCCCTCTGTACTCTCTGCACCTGCTGTCCATTCCTTACTAGATGGTTATTCTGGTAGCAGGGACATTTCATTTTGACCCTGCTTTTCCACGGTTCCAGGAACATGGTGGATTCACAGAGCATCTTTCCCAGGATGCTGGGCATGCACAGAGCTCCATTCAAGACAAGAGGACTGCTCCATGGTTCCCAACCTCCTTGCAACTCTCCTCAAGGCTGGCTGGTGGGTCTTGTCTCGATGTGTACTGGCCTCTGGACTCACACTCTCCAACTACTGCCGGCAGGGCTGGCATGCCTGCAGCCCTGGCTGATCCTCTGAGGGGACACGCACCGAGCACCAGCTGATAATTGAACAGATTACACAGAGAGTGGAAACGCTGAAAGTTGATTTACTGTATGTCATCCCTGCTTCAGGGATTTTATTAGAAATTGAAGAATAGCTTCCTGACTTGAGGCTGTGTGTCACCTCCAACAGTCACCAAAGTGGTGCTGGCTCCCAAGGTGTCTGCAGTCACTGCTAAGTGTTCAGTGTGATGGGGTGGCAGCGGCAAGTCTGAGGTCACTGCAGAGAGTGGGATCTTCTTCACTGTCCTCTCCATCCATCCCTCCGTGTGGGGAGGAGCTGTGGGCACATAGTGGGTGGGGGAGAGTCCTGGAGATGGTGAATCACCTCTTTATCAGATTTCGCTCAGTCTTGCGTTTTATTCCAGCCAGAGGTGTGTAACTCTGAGACACCAGGCTGCTGAGATAAAGGACAAAAGCTGGGTCTGGAGAGATGGCTTACTGGTTAAGAGCACTTGTTGTTCTTCCAGGAGACCAAGGTTCGGTTCCCAACACTGACATGGTCATTTTTGACTGTAAGGCCGATTTCAAAGGATCCTTCTTCTGGCCCCACAGATACCAATCATATGTATACACATGGTGCATATATATGCACATGGGCAAAACAAGCATACATATAAAATAAAGAGAAATAATTAAAACGTCTCACAGTAACAGAAAACTCCACAGACCCAGTTAAGTTCCGCCTGTATCCAAACAGTGCAGATCCAAGGGGAATAGAACCAAATGCCTGGCTGATTGCTAGACTCCCGGTTTGAACTTCTTAGCGACAGGGGAGCTCCCTTGAATACTGTCACACACAGTGATGGCTTTACCGGATGTCCCTTATCGCCTGACACTTGGCTTCCTCCGTTCTCCACCTTGCTAGAACTTGTTAGTATACCAGTCCACACTGGGGTCTCAGGCTAGCCCGTGAGTCCAGATTAGGAGCCTCAGAACTAAGGATAAGCTTCTACCCACTAAAAGACTTTTATGGAGCCATAGAGGAGGAGGAGTGTCGTGTTTCTTGCCCCTGCTCTGGGTCTTAAAATCAATGTTTTTATGCAGCCTTCTTTCACCAGAAGGTTCCTTTCTGTGGTTGTGCTATTCTCCTGCTAGAATTTAGTCACCATAGCAACAGTATGGGGGCAGGGGGTGCCCATGAGGGCATGGCCCCCACAGTAACCCCCACAGTGAATTAGTATATTATAGCTCAGTAGGTTAGCTTTTGTGGGAGTGGGCTCCTAATAAAAACAACAAGTTCAGAGTCAGGCTTGCTGGCACAGGCTTGTTATCCCAAGCTTGGGAGGTGAAGGCAAGAGTATCAGGAATTCAAGTCCAGCCTGGTGAGGCTGAATTTCATTTAAAAAAAAAAAGTTCAGCTTCTTTCCTCTCTCAAGTCAAATTGTTTGGCAGATGGCTGGCCCTGTCAGCAGTGGGGGAGTATTCCTGGTGTCCCACATGCTCACAGTGCCCAATGCTCTCAGTGTTTGAAACTAGGACTGTTAGAAAAGGAACAGGCACAGAAGCATCATCCCTCCATCACACTAACTTTCCTTTTCCTTTTCTCTTTTCCTTTTCATTTTCTTTCCCTCCCTCCCTCCCTCCCTCCCTTTCTTTCTCTCTCTCTCTCTCTCTCTCTCTCTCTCTCTCTCTCCCTTCCTTCCTTCCTTCCTTCCTTCCTTCCTTTCTTTCTTTCTTTCTTTCTTTCTTTCTTTCTTTCTTTCTTTTTTCCTTTCTTTCTTCCCAAGACAGGGTTTCTCTGTGTAACAGAGCTCTGGCTGTCCTAGAACTTACTTTGTAGACCAGGCTGGTCTTGAACTCACAGAGATCTGCCTACCTTTGCTTCCTGAGTGCTAGGATTAAAGGCATGGATCACCATGCCTGGCAGAGCCACCTTTCTTGATGATGAATGCTCTCAAACATATGTCTTTCCTCTCTCTCTCTCTCTCTCTCTCTTACTCTCTCTCTCTCTCTCTCTCTCTCTCTCTCTCTCTCTCTCTCTTTCTCTCTCTCTCTCTCTTTCTTTTTCTCTCTCCTTTCTTTCTTTCTTTCTTTCTTTCTTTCTTTCTTTTCTTTTCTCTTTTTTTTGAGTCTGGGTCTCATGTAGCCTAGGCTAGCCTCCAAGCCTACAATTTCCTATGTAGCAAAGGATGATCTTGAATTTCTAATCCTCCTGCCTCTATCTTCAGATGCTGGGATCACAGTGCCTTCCTACCCAGTTTATGCAGTGCTGGGCATTGAACCAGGTGTGTGTATGTTATTAGGCAAGCAGTCTACCCATTAAAGCACATATCCAGCCCAGGAAACAACTCTTCCTACCCTTGTCCATAGTCATTTGTCTGTCTTTATTTGTCAAATATTGACTAATTGATAATTTATTCATTTAAAAATTAAAAAAATATGCTGGACTCGCAATCCAGGACGTTTTACATGCTAAGCACATGAGTGATGTCCCACATCCTTCACTCTTGGCTCTTGGAGACAAGTCTGGGATTACAGGCATGCACTACCTTGTTGGACTGAAGAAAGTCTTTCTGGAACAACTAGATATTTACATGCCAGCAAGCAAAAAGGTAGCGATGGAGGGAGGGAATGAGCGAGGGAGAATATATAATATAAATAAATAAAAATTCATCCAAGGTGTAAAAGTAAAACACAAAACAATATAATTCCTAAAAGGTAACAGCAGACTAGAGACGACCTTGGTTTTGGCCAATATCTTAGTCACTTGTCTGTTATTGTGACAAAACACCAGGATGGGCAGCTTTTGGGAGGAAGGGCAGCTTATTGTGGGGAGGGTTTACTTGGGCATACAGTTCCAGAGGTTAAAGAGAGCCCCTGATGTCAGATACAGCATGGCAGGAGGCGGCAGGCATGGTGGCAGGGACAGGAAGCTGAGAGATCACATCTTGAATTGCTATCAAGAAGTAGAGTGAAGCACTGGAAGTGACAGAAGGCTTATAATTCTGAGAGCTGGGTCCCATATAGTACCAAACCATGGTTTGCAGCCAGTCTGGAGTGAGCAGAGTAGTCCCCACTATTCTGTCTTTCAGTTGTCCCCAGCTGTTCTCACAGTTATCTGTTGGGTCTTACTGTAAGGAAAACATTTCACAGGTTAGCCTACATATTGATTTTTAATTTTAAAAATCTAGATTGTATTAGTTATTTCTCTCATTTGACAAAATATCCTGGTGTAGTGTTTGAATAGGTTTGGCCCCCATAGACTCATGTGTTTACATGCTTGGCCCACAGGGAGTGACACTATTAGCAGATATATCCTTGTTAGAATAGGTGTGGCCTTGTTGGAGGAAATGTGTCACTATAGAGCTGGGCTTTGAGGGGTCCTTGTGCTCAAGCTCTGCCAAGTGTGGAATTAGAATCTTCTGCTGCCTTCAGAACAACATGTAGAACTCTCAGCTCTTCCTCCAGCCCTATGCCTGCCTGCCTGCTGCCCTGCTTCCTGCTAGGATGATAATGAACCAAACCTCTGAGACTATAAGCCAGCCCCAGTTAAATGTGGTCATTTATTAGAGTTGCCCTGGTCACAGTGTCTCTTCACAGCAATGAAACCCTAACTAGGAAACCTGGCAAGAGGCAATTTGAGAAGTGAAAGGTTCCTTTGGCTCACAGTTTGGGAGAGCACAGTCCATCACGGCGGGGTGGGGGTGGGGGACATAGAGACAAGAATAGGAAGCTGTTGACCACACTACATCTCCATTCAGGAAGCAGAGTGTAAACAGGAAGTGGAGTGAGGTCATGAAACCTCAAAGCCTACCCTCAGTGAACTACACACACCAGCAAGGCTCCACTTGCCAAAGGTTCCACAACCTTTCCAAACAGCGCCGCCAGCCAGAGACTAAGCGTTCAAACACATGGGCCTATGGGGACATTTCACATTCAAACCCCAGCAGTGATATAATAAAACTAAACAATACCTTAAATGGACAATTTGTTAAGTTTTAACCCAATTAGTGGCCAAATTTGCCTTTGTCTGTCTGTGTGGCCAGGATAAAACACCACCAGCATGGGCCTTCTGCACTTTTGAACCTTGGTAGAGGCCAGAAATTCAAGGTCATGTTGGTCAGGTTGGTTCCTGGTGAGGACACGTTTCCAAGTCTACAGAGGGCCACCCCCTTGCTGTGTACTCACAAGGCCCTCCCCTCAGGTTTCTCCCTTGTTTCTTTTGAGAATGCTAGGCTTATGGGATTAAGCCCCCCACCCCCCCCCACCCCCAAGCTGCTCCTGTGACTTCATTTAGCTCATCCTAAGAGGCCACTCTCCAAACGGAGCCATGAGGCAAGGGTGGGCTTCAATATATGGATTTAAAGAGGAGTAACACTGTTAGCTTTTTTGTTGTTCTACAAAATTTTATTATTTCTTTATTTGCAGAGCAACAACCAGACTCCAAATTCAGGAGAGCAAGGAGGCTACCATTGTTATGTAGGGCCAGGCTGGAGCATGGCTGTTATCTTTGGCTTTGAACCCTTCTATTCAGAAGGGTTCAGAAGGACTGGTAAGTAAGATGTAAAGATAGAGAATACACTCTGCCAATCTTTTTAAAATGTGGTCTTCTAAGTCAGGCCTGTACAATGACACCGTTTGGCTGCCCAGCACAGATGGGGGAATCTCACAAGGCCTCACCCATAGATGAACTACAGCATTAATGGCTGCTGAGAGAAGAGAGTCTTCTCTAGGTTACCTAATATGAGCAAGGCTAAATGGACTGTCAGTCAGTATTCTGTTGCTGAGAAGAGATACTGCGACTGAAATAAACCTTATAGAAGAAAGCGTTTAGTTGGAGTTGGCTATTGCTTTCAAAGGCTTCATCCATCTCATCACAGTGGGGAGCACAGCAGTAAGCAAGCAGACAGGCTGCTGGGGAAGGAGCTGAGAGTTCAACATTCTGATCTGCAGGCAGCAAGAAGAGAGCGGCACTGGGCCTGGCTTGGGCTTTTGAAGCCTCAAAGCCCACCTCCCCATGACACACTTCCTCCAACAAGGCCACACCTCCTAGCACACTCCATGACAGCTAAGCATTCAAATATATGAGCCTGTGGGCGTCATTCTTATTCAAGTCACCACATGGGTTCAACGGGTTTCATTCATTCATAAATAGATGGGTGAATGGATGGATGGATGAATGGATGGATGAATGGATGGATGGATGGATGGATGGGTGAATGGATGGATGGGTGAATGGATGGATGGATGAATGGATGGATGAATGGATGGATGGATGGATGGGTGAATGGATGGATGGGTGAATGGATGGATGGATGAATAGATGGATGGATGGATGGATGGATGGATGGATGGATGGATGGATGGATGAATGGATGGATGGATGGGTGAATGGATGGATGGATGGATGGATAGATTAAAGAAGAGCAGGTCATGAAGTTGAGAGGGAGTGGGAAGGACATCAGAGGAGCTGGAGGGGAAAACAGTGGGGTGGAAATGATATAGATACCACAATTATATATGAACTTCTCAATAATAATAATAAAACAACTATTAAAAACCCAAGGGAGGCAGTGTGCTTTATAACCTTTCATGTCACCATGCAAATGTCCCTTACATGCTGATTCAACTGTGCTTGTTTCAAAGACATTATTAAATAATACATATATTTTGTATTTTTAAAAAGTAAGTTCTATGGGTGTTTATTAAATGATGTGCTACTAAGCTACATTCCTGGCCTAGGTCTTTAACTTTTGAAGCCTAATTGTTTATCCGGGTGTATGCAAGAGATTTTCTCCCTAAAACTTTATTATGCAATTGTTAAAATACTGAAAAAAATCAAAGTCACTTCAGTGCTCACCACAGGAGGGAGGCTAAGTAAATGACAGTGCCCTGCCCGGTAGCTATGGATGAAACGCCACCTTTGGAACGGTACCACCTTGTGAGTGTTTAATAAAAAGCACTGAACAATGATCAGCGTTCCTAGTTTAGGATATGAAGAGATATCCAGGATACTGCACTAAACTAAAAACAAGCAAGAAGCAGAATACGGCCAGTAATACGGCTCAGTGGGCAAGGGTGCTTGCTACCAAGCCTGAGGACCCAAGTTTGACTCCTAGAACTCACATGGGGAAAGAAGAGAATGGAGAATGGATTCCTGCAACTTGTTCTCCGACTTCCACAAAGTACCATGGCATGTGCGTGTGTACACACAAACATGGGCAAATAAATAAATGTGAGCAGTCTTTGAAACACTTTTTTGTTTGTTTGTTTGTTGTTTTTTTGAGACAGGGTTTCTCTGTGTAGCCCTGGCTGTCCTGGAACTCACTCTGTAGACCAGGCTGGCCTCGAACTCAGAAATCTGCCTGCTTCTGTCTCCCAAGTGCTGGGATTAACAGCGTGTGCCACCACTGCCCAGCTGAAGTAATTTAAAATGATATTAATGCTTTGATTTTTTAACACTCAATCAGCACATTAAAAGAAACAAGAATGTGTAATAGCTGTCACAGAGCTTGGCCTGCAGTGGTGAGAGTAATAGAGTTTATAGTTATTCTTTTAAAATATCTCCCAGTTTCCCAATTCAAAACGTACACTATTTCTATAATGAAGTCACGTTAGAAGCTACTCTGAAAAACTTAGTTGCTTGAGAATGAGAACAGAGCCACCTGGCTTGGCAGGTGTTCACGGAAGTGACCACACGCAGGTGAAGTCATAGACACAGGTGGCATCTGAGTCACAGAGGCATGAGCAGCTGGAGGTAATTCCCTTGAGTGCCTCTGGGACTCAGTCACCACCTCTGTAAAATGGGTATCACAGTAGGTGCCTTGGAAACCTGCCTAGAGCTTCCTTTGAACATCATTCCTTTTGATTCCTTGGAGCATCATTCTTCCTGGTCATGTTGTCTCATGCATGAGTGACAGCTGACAAAGGAGAACACTGCACAGCCTGCAGGCAGCTGAGCAGGTTGGAGAGTGTCCTTTCCAAGCGCCTCAGTTTTAAACCTTTTCCAGGCAGCTGGTCTGATCTGAGAGTCTTCTCTGAAAATGTGCTTATCTGAGAGGGAAACTCATTTTTTCTATGTACTCAGCCAGGGAGGGGCCTAGTAAATCTGATCAGTTTCAGGGATTTCCTGAAGCTGTTTTGGGTTGTTTACCTTCCTGCATAAGGGGCTTCCATGCAGGATGGAATATTTCAGGATGGAGGAAACTGTTACACAGGGGCAGGCTGGAACTCCAGGGCCAGTGCCTAGCATGCGCTGCAACGCAGAAGATGAGTGTTCAATTATGACTAGGATGGCCCAAGCTGGTGGGACTGAGTCTAGAGAGAGCAGCCTGAGCCTCAGCTGTAAACCTGGATCCCTACTGATGCTTCTGCTGGGAATGGTATTGGTCAGAAGACTCTAGAAGGTGCACATACCTACTGAGGGCCTCTCAGGGCAAGCAAGGGCTAGTCAGCTGGGAGGACAGAGGAAGGAGTTGCCATCTTTAAAGGCGCAGGGTGTGGGTTTGTATTGTGTGCAGTGTGCAGTTCTAGCCTTAAGGGTGGCTAATGGGACAAAAATCCACTTCCCAAACAGCTCTGTAGATGGGTGAGCAATTCCATCTTTATCTGGAGGAGATGGGAAACTAGTGAAGGGCTCCTGCAGGGAGAGGCGCTCCTTGGAATTCTTTAGACCAAGCCACCCGAGGCTCAATAAAGAAGAAAGATCCAGAGAAAGGAAGCTGATGAGCATGCTGTTTTTATAGTACTAAGAGGGCTGTGGTCTGGAGATGAGAGAGTCTCTGAAAGTCGTGGGGAAAGGGTGTTCATGAAGCTTTGAGACAGGATGAGTGCTAGAGGGTGGACTGGCTGCCAAGCTCCTGGAGAAGTCCCTCTTCAAACCAGCAAAGAAAGTAGGGGGACAAAAAGAGAGAAGGAAAGGGGAGGGAAAGATGTAGAAGAAAGAAAAGGAGAAAGAAAAGGAGCAGGAGAGGGGAAACAAGTTAGAAGCAAAAGAAGAGGAAAAAGAGAGGAGGAGACAGTGAGGGAGGTAGAGAGGGAGGGAACTTATGTCTACTGTTCTCTGGGGGGGCTAAGATGCTACTCAATGAAGTCAGGTTCTCCTCCGTGGTCTCCGGCCAGCCTCACTGCCCTGCAGAGGCCCCTCTAGGTTTAATGAGGGACTGTGGTGCTTGAAGACTGACCATTACTGAGCTGAGTTTATTTTGAAGTCCAAGATAGGAATGGCTGTGTCTCAACTAGGTATGTGTTTACACCTCCAGGCCAGTGTCACCAGAAATAGACAGTTTGTCATGAGCTCAGAACTCGGCCCAGGCCCCAGAGAGAGGGTGGACCTCAGGTCAAACAGGGGAGAACAAAAATTTCCAAGGCTCCTATGGTGTGCCAGGAGGGGTGGGAGCTCCGCCGTCGGGAGTGCCCTGGGAACTGTATCGGGAATTCGTGGTTCCATAGTTTCTAGGAGGCACTGGGTTCAACTATGCGCAAACATGGCTCTGTCACCAGATGTCATTGGCACTGAGAAAGGAGAGTGATCAGGACTGGAGAGCCAGCATAGGCTTTCTGAGGGGGACATCCCTGCTGATGATTGAAGCAGGGACCACTGAGGCCGGTGATGGTTGTAAGTGCACTTCAAGGGCTTGCTCTACTCAACAACTGGAAGGGTTTCAAACTATAGAAATCCACCCTGACACCACTGAATGCCCTATAAGAGATATTCACTCTCATCCAGCTTTCTGGGGGTAGCTGAAAGCTCTTGGCTTACAGACTCAACCTAATCCTTGTTCTCTAGCAGAGGGCTGTCTTCTCCCTGTGTGCCTCAATGTGTCCTCTGTCCCTCTTATTTAATTTGGGCCCTCTGTAACTCAGTTTGACATCATCTTAATTATAGCTGAGAAGACCTGTTTCCACATAAGGTCACCTCCACAAGTCCCAGATGAACTTCTTTTGACATGGGGGTTACTGACTAGAGATGGGCTGAGGGGTGGGCCAGGGTCATATTGTGGGGTTCCAGGAGGCCATTCTGAGAGTTAAGGCAGTGTATAAACACCTTTTTTTCCATGTGACAGGGATGTGCTGGAGGAGAGTTCTTGCAGAATAGACTAGGTGTCAGACCTCTGAGGGGCTATTTGAACCTGAGGGGCTTTCAGGCCCTGACTTCCTCCTTGCAGCATGGCCAAGTGTGCTGCTGTCTGATGGCCCCTAGATTTATTTCTTAGCAGCAATAAAGCTGGAGTAATGTGATGAGAGTGGTGACAGCTCCTTGAGGATGTCTGGGGTGTTTGTCTTCTTCCTCCAGAGCACCTGTCCCTGAAGACAGTGAGGCTCCTGCCCTGGCTCCGGGGAAGGACCCTTAGATTTGCCAGTTTCGCCCTCATTCTCTCAAAGCTGCAGATCAGCCTCGCCTCCCTGAGCTCATGGAGGGTATAGCAACCTAGATCCCAAACCACATCTCCTTCAAGAGGGCTGGTGGCCTGGGTACCCATGGCGCTCGCTCTTGCCCCCCTCCTCCCTCTCTCTCTCTCTCTCTCTCTCTCTCTCTCTCTCTCTCTCTCTCTCTCTCTCTCTCTCTGTGTGTGTGTGTGTGTGTGTGTGTGTGTGTGTGTGTAATAGCTCTCTGCATCTGCTTGGCAAGGTCATGGGGCCTGCGGACTTGATTGACTACTGGTCTGGATGTTGCTGGGAATCCATGAACTTTTGGAGTCAGAACTGTGAATAAAGCCAGTGGGTTCTGGAGTGCAGACTACACTTGAGGATACAAATGGAGAATCTCAAAGAAAGGAAGGTTTCCTTAGACCATGTCCCAGAAAAAAAAAAAACAGTGTGGCCTCCCAGCCCACGGTGTCATCTCTGTCCTAACTTTCCCTCTGTCTGCTGCTTTATAGAGTTCAAACTTACCAGTCCCCACTACGGTACAGGTGAAGTCCTTAAAAGTCTCTCTTTGAAGCCTGCATTTTGTTTTACTCTTTGTTTGTTTGTTTTTGTTTTACAGGGTCAGAGTGTGTAGACAAAGCTGTCCTTGAACTCAATTGTCCCATCTCAGTCTCCTGGGTACTGGGATTAGAGGTACTACCAAACTCAGTTGGGATGCACATTTAGGTTCCTGGATAGACTGATGGAGGGAAGTGATAAGTGGATAGATAACTAATCTAGATAGATAAATGGATAGCTATATAATTTGGTATAAATTTGGATACATATATACCATATACATATATGTGTATTCATATACCTTATTCATAGATACATACATTTGTGGATGAGTAAGTAGGTGAGTGAGTAGATGGATATCTATAGATGTATATATATTTGTACATACCTACATGCATGCATACATACACACATACATATACACATGTGTGGATGGGTGAGTAGATGGGTAGACAAACAGGTAGATAGGTGTGTATAGAATATGTACACATAAGTTGGTGGATGGATTGACAGACAGATAAACGGACGGATGGTAGGTAGATGGATGATCTTATTTTGGCTCATGGTTTCAGAGGGTTCAGGTCATCATAGTGGGGAGGGCGTGACAGTTAGGAGGCAGAGAGAGAGAGAAAATGAAGAAGAGGAGGGGGAGAGTGCAAGCATATGCACAAATGTTCCTGTTAGCAGTGTCCCTGCCTTTAATTCTCTTTGGTAGCACAGCCTATGGGATGGTGCCATCCACATTCTACCCCCCCCCCAGTAATTAGCAGAGGTGTACCAGTCACAGTGACAGTTTGAGCACAGTGAGTGCATACATGGTGAATGGAGCAGGGGTGAGGGCTGGCAGGGTGCTAGTGAGTGGAAGGATGGAGGTTAAAGAGCAAAGATGGTGGAAGGAAGTAGTCTTGCTAAGGGTGGCATTGGTTCCTGCATAACACCACCAAGTGCGGCCCAGGTCACAATAGCTGGACCAGTGAGTGAGCTCCCTGGGCGATGCTTGAATGAAACAGCAAGCCAAGTTTCATTAAGAGCACCCTGTGATCCACCTACTCTGTCCTTTGCTTTGCTACTGCCATCAGGCCCAGGCAGGGAGAGTAAGTCATACCTTCTCCTATCACTTTAGATGTCTGGGGACAGTACTAGGACAGAGGAGGCTGCGACAGCTTCCACATACACATGGTAGATCTTTGTGAATGGCACATATTTGAGGACAAGTTTGGTTTCCTCCTTTTGGTGGTAATTTCTTCTCCCAGTGGACCTATGATGTCATCAGCTGCTGGTGATCTGGGGTGGGAGGATACACACACATGTATGTGCTATCTGCTTCCTGTGTTGGCTATCAGGCTTCAGGTGAAGGAGGGCATCACAAGATGTAAATGCCAGTGACAGGACTCTTGGTTTGTATCTCAATGAATGCCTGGACTTTGGGGAGGTGCCCAGGCCCTGCCAGCCTCAGACAGGTACCAGGACCCTCATTAACTGAGTGTCCTTAGGAGAGCCAGCGATATGAAGCACAGATTAAACACATAGTGCATCTTATGCTCATCCAAAGGAAGTAGATGGGGTTTCCATTTTGCAGATGGGAAAACCAAGGCTCATGAGAATAGATAGATGACTTGCCCAAGGCCATGTGGTAGACAGGAACATTGTTGGAATTTAAATTTCAATGCCAAGCCCCTCTAGTCTCCATCCGTGGCCTCTGTGTGTAGCTTGGGAAAGCAACCTCTCTAGGAGACCTATAAGGCAGAAGCTGTTATACACACTGGGCACTCAGAATGTGAGTGATCTCGTTCAAGGTCATACATCTGGACAGGGATTCAGAGTTCTTGCCACTGTGGGTAGTAGCTGGGTTAGGGTGATGTCCATCTCTGCTAAGGAAGAGTGCCTAGATGTTCATTCGTGTGGCTTTCTGGCTTTCAACTCTCCTTTCCACACTTATCAAGGTTGCTCGGTGACAGGACCCTGGGGTTGGAGGGCTAAGGTGCACGCCTGGCAGTGCGAATCGGAGAAGGTTGTGTGCTGGGAGGGTCTGGGATTATCTTCTCTGTAGAGGCATGAGGAGCCTTCCAACAGTCAGCTGCCCTCCTGCTTCCCCTCCTGCCCTCACCCTTTGGTGAGTTGTCATAGCAACTACTTGGGCATGTCCAAGGAGTTCCCTTCAATAATCTGGGCCTCTGATCTCTGGCAGGACTGTAAAGAAGGAACAGTTTGTTAGTGCTGACATTAACATGGAGGAACCCAGCGGCCTCATTCTCGTCCTTTGAGAAGTCTGCTCAGACCAGCTGACGGCAGGGCAAACTGTGAAAATATTTATTTGTTCAGCTTCCTGTGGTGAAAGTCAGTGTTTACAAGGTCAGCTCTTTGTAGTCACTGGGGATTTGGGGAGGGGGGTACGGGAAGAGCAATATCTCAGGACCTGGCCGTGTCCACATTCCCACCCCCACTCCGTTTGTTCAATCCAAGGCTAAAGCTGGTGGATCAGTGTCCAGTGAGCCGGAAAACTCCACTGGGGCTGGACTGGGCTTGGCTAAGTGACACATCCAAGGTTCTGAGAGTAAGTCATTCATGTCCACACATGCAGATGTGGTTTAGGGACATGCTTGGGGTCACACAGCTAGTAAGTATTGGGGTCCAAGTTCATACTCAACTAGAACTTTCCATAAGATGAAGAGTTCTCTCCACCAAGATGGGCCTACTCCTGCTGTCTCAGGAACTCCAAAGTTAGGGGCAGAAGGGTGTGTGTGTGTGTGTGTGTGTGTGTGTGTGTGTGTGTGTGTGTGTGT
>NW_021620993.1:1987700-2049516 GCF_004785775.1 Grammomys surdaster | reverse complement strand
TGTGTGTGTGTGTGTGTGTGTGTGTGTGTGTGTGTGTGTGTGTGTGTTTTAGCTCTTCCTTAAAATTTTAACCTGGGACTAGAGAGATGGCTCAGCATTTAAGGGTGCCTGCTACTCTTCCAAAAGACCTGATTTGGGTTCCCAGAACCCAGAGGATCCAATGCCTCTGGCCTCTGAGGGCACCTGTATCACGTGTACATATATTCCCATATAGACACAAGGATACACACACACACACCACAGACAGACACATTCTCATATACGCACACACCACACATACTCTCACAAGCACATACCATACACATACTCCACACATTCATTCATGCACACCTACCACATAGACACACACATAGACTCTCACAATACTACACAGACACCACACATACTCTCACACATACACAACATACAGAGAGACACACACAACACATCCACTCTAAGAGACAAACTGCACACACACATATACACATTTAGAGCAAATTTTTATTTTTTTATTTTTTTTTCAGTGACTAGTTAACAGGAGATTTATTCATGCA
Source organism: Grammomys surdaster (assembly GCF_004785775.1). Taxonomy (NCBI): domain Eukaryota; kingdom Metazoa; phylum Chordata; class Mammalia; order Rodentia; family Muridae; genus Grammomys; species Grammomys surdaster. Next base: position 2,048,983 of record NW_021620993.1, on the reverse strand, counting down.
AGAATAGAGTCATCCTTGACAAACTTAGTAGGAGATGTTAAATTTTCTGTCCAATTTTCCTTCCTGGATAAGTCTTTCCTTTCTGTCCCTGTCCGTTTTGAAAACATAATACCAGAAGATGAGGGGCCCAAACGCTGCCAGGGCTCCTAAAAGTGAGTTCTTGGGAGTGGGTCTGAAATTAGGATATATATTTGCTGATCTTGCATAGTTCCAACGAATCAAGGCAGGATCCTTGATGTGCGATTGGCGTTTGGGGTCATTGTACTGAAGCAGATACTCCCGTTTAAGCCGGGTCCTTATGCTCAAGTGCTCGACCTGTGCCTTTCGGGTCTCCAGAGACACGTCATACTCGGCAGGGACAAGGGTACTGGGGAGAGTGGCCAAGGGAGCAGGCTTATACTTGGACCCCGACATCTTGGTTCCAGAGCAAATTTTTAATTAAAAAAAAAAAATCAAAGTAGATAGCACCTAAGGAACCCCCCTCATGTGTGTGTGTCTCACACACACACACACACACACACGTACCTGAAAACAGATGCACATGAACACATAGAGAATTAATTTAGTGACAGGGTAGGGTGGATTATAAGAAAATCAGCCATAAAACCAGAGCATCAGGACCTGTATCTGTTTTCTTTCTTCTTCCATGAGATCTGAGACAGATGGAAGAGTCCAGATTCTAGGAGCTCAGATGAGTCCATTTTCCAACCTTCTCCTACCCCAAGGTCTGGGGTTCCTTTGGCCCCTAGACCTCAACTTCAAGTGTTGGGTAGGCACCATTTTACTTGAATTGTAAGGTTCTAGCTGGAGCTCAGGAACTCAGCCCTTCTCAAGCCTTGGAGGAGTTGCCTAACTTCTTGGAACCTCTGTTTTCTTTTCTGTGAAATGGGACTAGTGAGTCACACAGTTTGATCACTGGGCAGGAAAAAAGAGCTTGTCAAACCCTGGTCAGACTTTTACCATAGGCAGTGCTTCTGTAGGAAGAACACACTCCAGGGTTGGGGCAGAAGTTCTGAGTTCAGAGTCTGAGCCACTCACGGTAGCACCTGGGTCCCTGCTTGCTCATTGTGTCGCCTGACACTCACATAACCTAAATCGGATCCTCCTCATTCACGGGTCATGTGGTTCCTAATCCCCAGTAGCCTGTGTCTGCAGGCTGTAAGTTTTATGCACCTAACCAGTGTGACTCCATGCCCGTGTACCCACTCACTATGCAGAAGTAAAAAGGGAAGGTTGGCAAGGCTGGGCGGCTTTTCCAGGATCCCTTGAGTCCTCAGTGGCAGCACTGTCTGACAGTACAGTGTGCCCTGACCAGCTTTCCTTGCCCTGGCTTTCGGCCGGAGCCTCTCATTCTTTCCCAAGGGCAGGGTACGAAAGTCCCCGCCTACAGAGGTTTCCTGGGTGCCTCTGCTACCATGCATCACAGGACACAGCAGAGCCCCTGTCTGCCCCAGCAGATGGCTTCCCAGTTAGATGGCTGTCCAGCTCAGCCACCAGGCGGCCTGCAGGCCAGGCATCAGAAGGCGGGGCGACGGCTACCCGGCCTGCTTGGAGCCTCTCTCAGCAGGAGCCTGGTCCCCAACTGTCCCCTGAGGTCAGATCCATCACTTGGTGGCTGCACTCCATCAGGCAGGCGCAGCCGGAGGGTCAAGTGGCCCATCACCGCCACCGGGCGCTGGGAGCCCACCACGGCCATATTTAATTTAATTAAGGCTGTCAGCACTATTGATTTCAGCAGTTTCAATTACTAGGCTGTTATGGTTTCTGGATCAACTGATCTGTGATGGGTCCTATCAGCAAAGACACACATTGAGGAGAGAACCCTCCATCTCCGTTAAGCCTGACACACGCCGCCAGGGCCTGTGAGTTATTGCTTCCATCCAGCCCAGCTCCCCTTCCCAGCCTCATAATTAATTTCTCATTAGACAGCTCTTTATTGTTTAATTTGTGCGGTTTATAATCAAATTGGGCACATTAATTGTCGTTGGATTTAAGGCGAATGGAAAAGAAAGGGCTTCAATAACTTACTCTTCCATGACTCCCGACAAGATAAAACAAAGCCGGCGGAGAAGTGTCAGCTTCTTACATTATAAATTAGGTTTTTTAAAGAGCACGGGCATTTAAGACGCAGTTATCACGCATTTAGTAATTATAAATCCTACACTGCAAAACAATTATTGAGATATAATTATGCTGCTTGGCTCTTGGGCAGTGAGGCTGTGTGATGGGGAGATTCTTTCTTGTGTACAGGGGGTTCTCTTAGTTTGGGGGTAACGATGCCAGCGGGGAGCTAAGTTCTTGAATGTAGTATGAGTGCTCCTACATATTTTAGACTGTTTAATCTAGAGGGCGTGACAAACGGGAGAGGCACTGCTGGGCTATCTCTGTCCTTTAGAGATCTGCAAGATCATCCTGAGGCCCCATCCAGATAGCTTACATGGGGTAGGGAGTGATTGGACCCACCTGCAGGGTAGCTAGATCCACCTGTAGAGTGGTCATTCAGGTTTCCTAAAGGAAGGACACTTGAAAGAGGAAGGTCTTTACCCAATGGTGTGTGAGGAGGGCAGTGTAGGCAGGTCCCTGGTGAGCAAAGACCTGGATGAGGTCCACAATGGCTGTTCTTTTTTCTTTCTTTCTTTCTTTCTTTCTTTCTTTCTTTCTTTCTTTCTTTTTTTTTTTCGAGACAGGGTTTCTCTGTGTGGTCCCAGATGTCCTGGAACTCACTCTGTAGACCAGGCTGGCCTCGAACTCAGAAATCCGCCTGCCTCTGCACAGTGGTCGTTCTTTAGAGGCCAAAAGCTAGTGGTAACAGTAGGCAAAGCAGATCCTCAAGGCCATCCCAGCAGGACTGAGGCTGGGTCCAAGGAGCCACAATGGGATGGGGAAGACTTATGCTGGCTGAATGTCCCCCTCAGTGTCTTCCAGTCTGTTTAACCTATCACACTGTTTCATGGGTAGAGTCTATCTGCATTGAAGACTGTGGGCCTTGCCTTGTAGAAGGTCAAAATGTAAACCCAGGCCTTCACAGTCTACTGTTCTGTATCTGCTGCTCCACAAGCACCTACTATGCTCAGGAAGTATAGGAGATACAGGTGAGTTGGCACAGGACAGGTCTCAGAGTGACATGTGGGTATTGGGCTGGTCTGCGGGAATTCAAGTGAGCACACAATCTAAAGACAAAGGCATGAGAAGGAAGCTAAACACAGCTGTAAAGAACCTACTAAGCACAGCAGCAAAGAACATACTGCACAGCACCAGACAATGTACGAAATAGAGCATTAAAGACCCTATTAAACACACCAAAGAACTACTAAACACAGCACCAGAGAATCTACTTGGTTCCAGCAGCGGGCAGGTATGATGGAGACCCAACTTATCTGCCTCTGGTAGCAGGTTATGTTGAGATTATATCATTCAGACCATTTTTTTTAAAGTTACTTATTTTTATTCTATGTGTACATGTTTTGCTTATATATGTATATATACATACATACATACATACATACATACATACATACGTACATGTACTACCTGCAAAATATGCCCATTGAGGGCAGCAGAGGGCACGTGGTCATCTGGAATTGGAGTTACAGGAAGTTGTGAGCCCTTGTGTAGGTGCTGGGAATCAAACCCTGGTCCTCGGGAAGAGTAGTCCACACTCTTTTTTCATTTGTTTGATTTTCCAGACAAGGTTTCTCTGTGTAGCCTTGGCTGTCCTGGAACTCACTCTGTAGACCAGGCTGGCCTTGAACTCAGAAATCTGCCTGCCTCTGCCTCCCAAGAGCTGGGATTTAAGGTATGCACCACCACTGTCCAGCTTAACCACAGCATTATTTCTTTTCCCCAAACCAGCCCGTCTTGCCAGGCCTACCTGAGGACCTTCCACTATGGCCCCTGCATCTTCACAAGTGAGCCTAGGGCTGGAGACTCTTGCTGTCCTTGATGGAGGATGCATGAGAATGCCCAAGACTTCCCAGGGAGAAGAAAAGTACCACAGCTCTGTCCCACCACACTGTCTTTTTAGCCCCAGGGCCCAGTGAGAGGTCCTGAGACAATTTTCTGGTAATCTTTAGCAATAAATCTCTGGAGACATAGTTTGCTCCAAGAAACATTTTGCAAGCACCCAGCTCCCAGGCAGAGACACCCCAGTGTCTGAGGCACTGGTTCTGCCCCCTCTGCCCTCTGGAGGCCTAAGTCTAGAGCCCACCTATTCTCTGTGCTGTGCTTAAACCTCTTGGAGCTGGAGTTCTATTAACAAAGCTTTCAAGCACACAAAACCCATTTATTGCTTGTGATTCTTTTGTTTGATTTTTGTTGTTAAAAACTCATAAGATATCTTATTTGTCTAAAACGTCCAATGTCTTTTAGAAATGAATTTTTCTCTGCTGTAATTGTTTAGACTAACACTTCATCACCTACTCCAGGCTCTGTGTGCATCCTGTTCCCCCGGTCTGTCCGCCCCGCTGCAGTGTCTGCAGAGTAATGGATTTCCCTGTCTCATGGATTGTCTCAGATGTGTGCAGTAAAACAAGTGCTCTCTCCCATGATACAGTGACATTTGCCTCTTGCATACACAATGTTTTTCATTCTTCATTCTTCATTTTCTACCCTGTATGCCCACCTGACTTTGCAGAACATCCACTATTCTTATTAAAAACTAACTTATTAAAAGAAAACTTTGTGGCCTAGGTGGTGGTGGTACACGCACTTGGGAGGCAGAGGCAGGTAGATCGCTTGAGTTTTGAGTTCGAGGCCAACTTAATCTACAGCACAAGTTCCAGGACAGCCAGGGCTACACAGAGAAACCCTATCTCAAAGAACAAACAAACAAACAAACAAATAAACAAAAAAGGAAAGAAGAAGAAGGAGGAGGAAGAGGAAGAGAAAGAGGAGGAAAAGGAGGGGGAGAGAGGGAAGGAGGAAGAGGAGGAGGAAGAGGGAGAGGAGGAGGAGGAGGAGGTATCTCAACTCAGCTTGACATAGCAACTTCTTAATAAATCGATGAGGGACTAGGGTGTGCTTTAGTGGGTAGAGTGCTCAGCTAGCTTGAGTGAAGTTCCAGACTCAATCAATCCTCAGTAACACATAGTATGATGGTGTATGCCCATAAGTCCAGAACTTGGGGAGGTAGATGCAGAAGAATTGGAAAGCCTAAGGTCATCTTTAGCTATGTATAGTATTTGAGGGCAGCCTGGGCTGGGCTAAAGACTCTATCAAAGAAGAAGAAGAAGAAAAAGCTTATCTGTGAAATAAGTTTCATCCTTAGTAAGTGTTTGGGGAAATGAAGGAAACATCTATGAAATGCCTTTAGTCGGATTTCTTGTTTCCTGGTCCTAGCCTACTTGTCTGGGCTGGAGACTATACTTGGTTGGTTTTCAAAGCCTCCTCTACAACATCCTCATGAGACTCCACTCTGGGATACATCGATGTTTTTCCCTCGTTCCCCAAAGGCAGGAAAAAGTAGACCTTGAGTTTTAATGTCAAATGTAAGAAGGGCCCTCTACTTCTTACACTTACACATAGCCCCCTGGGCTTCAGTGCAGGGAGGGGCCTGGCTTCTAGATCGTTCAACTTTAGTCAGGAACTGCTGTGCCTCAGGCACGTCACCAATGGTCTAGGGCCATAGGTCCAGTGATTTATAAAATATAATTGGATGAAATAATGGTTAGACAATGACTATAGCACTTCTAATTCTTAAGAACTCTTATAAATCTGTCTGTCTGTCAGCCTGTCTGTCTTGAAATACCTAGCATAGAAACTACCCTCTTGAAACACTCCCGATCTTATCTGAACTCCATGAGAACAAGGAGGGTCCAGCTTTAGGTAGTTCTTAGGGTTTTGTTGCTGTGAAGAGACACCATGACCAAGGTGACTCCCCTAAAGGAAAACATTTAACCGGGGCTGGCTTACAGTTTCAGAGTTTAGTGCATCATGTCCCGGTGGGAAGCATGGCAGCGTACCAGGCAGACATGGTGCTGGAAAAGTAGCTGAGGGTTCTACAGCTGGATCAGCTGGTAACAGGAAGTGAACTGAGGCACAGTTTTTCCAACAACACCATGTCTTCTCTAACATCACACCTCCTAATGGTGCCACTCCCATTGGGCCATTTTAATTCAAAACTTCACACGTGGAATGCCACGAAATGGGCCCAACAACACAGACAACGATGCTGAGAGGCAATGATGGCCTGTGTGAGAGGCAATCCCTTCGTTGATTTCAGATCACTTGGCTCCAACATAATTTCCCGCCAACTGTAAACAGAATGCAATCAAGGCACACACGGTATGCCTACTGTGTGCCAGTGCAGGTCAACAGAGAATTCTGGTCCTACTCTGAGGGATGGCAGACTTGTGGGGCAGATAGCATATAGGCGTAGGAAGATGCTGGTTTTTGGACAGTAACAACAGCTGGCAGGGGACACTGGATAGGATGATGAGATTGGGGGTGAGGAACACAGTAGAACAGACCAGGATGGGAATACCACTGGGAGAGTCGGGGTAATAGCACTATGGTCATCAACTACCCAGAGGGTTGAACCCAGAGCATGTGAAACACTTGGGACAACAACCTGTACCAGGAAAGTGTCTGCCATCACAGCTGAGGGAGAGTGCTCAGTAGGAGGGGCACTGGAGAGACAGAGAAACACAGATGGAAGGACAAAGACCTCAGTGGAGCAGGCCACAGTGGGAGCCCACGGAGGCTTGGATGAGGGGGAAACTCGGGGTGTGTATGTTGGAGGCCTGGAGAGGGAACTGGCAGGATTTGTTGGGATGACAAAGTAAGAGGAAGCCAAGGGTGCTCGCAAGTGTTCTGCCTGAGCAAGTGGATGACAGATGTTGAGAAGAGGAGGGGTCTGGGAGGTGGGGAGGTAGGGAGAGGCAGTCAGCAGATCACTGTTGGAGAGGCCATGCCACAGGGCCTCTCAGAGATGCTGAATCAGAAATCTGAGAGTATGGACTTTAGGCATAGGCCGGGTAAAGAAGGGAAGGGAAATGGGGAAGGGAAAGAAAGGGAGGGGAGGAGAGAGGAAGAGAGAGGAGAGGAGGGGAGGGGAGGGGAGGGGAGGGGAGGGGAGGGGAGGAGAGAGGAAGGAAGGAAGAAGAATGAAGGGAAGGAAGGAGGAAAGAAGAAGTGGAAGGAAAGGGCTCAGAGGGAAGGAGAGGGGAGGGGAGGGGACAGTCTGGAGCCTGGGTGACATCCAAGGCCTTCCAACATGTACAGCTCTGGCTAAAGGGACAAGTTCAAAGGAAGGCTGAGAGTATGATCCAAGAAGGACGAGGGATCAAGAAGCCACTTGCTGGGCCAGGCATTTACCTTTTTTTGTTTTGTTTTAGGATTATGTGGAGGCCCCAGGATTTCTAGACAAGGGTCCCTAAAGGTGATCAGAGTATGAAGCACTTTCCCAACTAGCATGAAAGTTTTCAGATTAACAGACTCATGGTCCTTAAGTCCACTGAACGATGCCCCAATTTCAAGGCCTCTTGGAAGAGACAACCCAGGCTCCCCCTGGTCTCTGCATCTCTGTCCCAGCTGGGAACTGGTATGGCTGCCAATGGGTTGCTGCTTCCAACTCTTGAGTTTTCATTAAGACCCTGGCATCTCCCCAGAGCTTGAAGGAGTCCCGATTAATTACAGGCAAATGTTGGCTCTCCCCCCGGAAATCTGCAGCCCTAGCCTGGCTCCATCCTCTCTGATTTTATTAAAACCCACCTTGCCAGCCAGGACCCTGGGATTTACAGCCACAGCTAATAGGCTGCCTCCCCAGGAGACATAAATCTGAGCGTTCTACCCAGGGAGCCGCTTGCTGCTAAGAGGCCGGTTAATTGTTCCGCGTCGAGGGGTCCGCAGAGGAATGTTCAATTAGGCCTCGTAGAAAATTTGGAGCATTAAATAAGGTGAGCAGGGATAGGGTGCTATTGGTTTTTTTGAAGTGAGAAACAGTCCTTGCTTGCTCCCAGGGCCTGTAGCAGGCCCAGTGCCTCCTCTGGATGCTCCTCCAGGGTCAGAGTCAGAGTGGTGCTTTGAGTGGACAAGTCTGTATCCATCATCCCACAGCCCACGACAGCACTTGGAAATTGGTCAACCACAGACCAGTTGCATGTCCTTGCAACAGTCTAATCAACTCTCAAAGAGATGCTTCCCATTCTGTAAAATGGGGTGATACTGTCTTCCACCACCTCACAGCATCCATGGGGATCATACTCATTCATCAGATAACTATTTGCTGAGGGGCATTTTCTTGTCTCAGTGTCTTTCAGAGATTACATGATAGTGCAGCTGACCAGATGGCTTCAGCATCAATCCGTTTCACAGCTCTGGAGGCTGGAGTCTGAGATCCAGTTACTGGGATATCCACTATCAAGCCAGGGCACCTTCCTTATTCATAAAGAGTGTGTTCTCACTGTGTCCTCACAGGATAGTGGAGGCAGCTCTCTGGAAGCTCTCTTACAAGAGTGCTAGCATAATTAAAGTTCCCCCATCATGGTCCCATCACCTCCCAAAGGCACTGTCTTCTAATATTGCCACCTTGGGCGGGGGGGGGGGGGTAAGATGTCAGCATATGAATCTGAGAAAACATCCTCTCTGTAGCACCTCTGTGTCCCAGCAAAGTTGCTAGATCCATTGAGGGAGAATAACAAGACCCTGTTCTCAAAGAGTTCCTCTTGCCACAGAGTGTCAAGTAGGGGGAACCCTGAAGATTAGTATGAGAGTGTGTGGGAGCCAGCCTAGATGTCTACCCATTGGAGGATGGTACTAGCTAGGAAGACTTCTTGGAAGAAGTGGCATGAGTGACCTTTGTGTGGCAGTGCACAGCTCAGCATCATAACTTCACCCCAGTGGGCACCTTCACTCACTTCTTTCCTAGATGATGTAGCGGTACAATACACAATACACAACTCACAATACAACCAAAGTTTGAGTGACAGGCATGTGCCTACACAGCCAGTTAGTAGCAGAGCAGATGGTGAAATCTTCACAGTGAGATGAGGGGGCCCAGACCAAGGGCCTCTGTGAAGGCCTGGCAGTGATGGTCATAATCTCCAGATCTCATTTTCTACTGGGTCTCTTTCTTTACTTCAGGTCAAGCCCACCGCTAAGTCACCACCTCTGGAGACCTGAACCCTGGCCAGCTCTTGGTTAGTTCAATAGCCCTTTACAAGAATAACTGGCCTGCGTGTCTCTCATATCCAGGCCACACAGTGTTGGTCAGTAGTGAGAAGACTCCTTCTGCAGACTCACAAGTCACTGGCTTTCCTTTCTCAGTCCTCTGAGCCCACTGAGGTAGCCTGAGCCTTTTGCAAACACCAGATATACTAAAATGACCACACTTGAAAACCTGTCTCTTTCCCCTTGGGCCTGGACTACTATCATCTCTAAGGCATGAACTGAGAAATGTTCCTTCAGTGTAGGTCCTGGAGACAAGAACATCAACAAATGAATATGACATTTAATATCTTCACCAACCTCACACAATACATGAAGGGCATATACCCAGAGCACTGTATACCCCATGCACAGACGGCTCAGACCCAGGGCTTTCCATTTCAGTATAAATTACGGAGTGGCAGACACTGTGTGTGGAGCCTAAAGGCTTGTGCTGTGTCTTGTCTCTGCTTGCCTTACTACTCTGCCTCAGTTTCCTCTTCTACTGTTAGGGGTGAAATAGGGAGCTTCCAAGGGTTTCTGTCTAGGTCCACAGAGAGAGCCGGTGGGAAAATCACTCCTCAAGTGGACCATGCCCATGCTGGGAGAACAGGAGGGATTACCATAATGCTTTGCATTTTTATTTTTAACCTGCGTGAAATCCTGAAAGCCAGTGACTGCCAGAAAATGCTAAGCCATAGTCTGTGCTCCATGGGGAAATCAGGTTGGCTTTTACTGCAGAAGTGCATGGTGTACAACTTATTTATTTGAGAAACAGAGAGAGATTCAAGGCCACCTCAGCCAAAGCTCTGTCTTTGGCATTAATTCTGTTTGCGCACAGTTAAGGTGTTTTGGGTGTTGTTTTTTTAAAACCTGGAGATGAGGTGTTGTCACCATGGTGACTGTCTCCTTCACCGCCTCCCCTTTTGAGGTCCATCTGTTGGGGTTTTGCATGGCCTGCTGCTGTAAACAACTCCTGTTTGAACACAGAAATACTTTGCACCCAAGGACTGGGACAGCCAGGCTCATAAGCACAGAAGCCAAACTGCAACAAGTTGTCAAGCCTGTACCCTGCCAACAAGGAGCCTGGGAGACCTCGGCTGCCAGCTCATAGTGTGCCAGCTTATAGCCGGCACAAGTGTGCTGGGTGGCTGGCAGATGGCTACGGCTCCCTGAAAAGTCTGTCCTGTACGGAGCAGCCTGGAAGTTGCAGGCAGAAAGGTAAAGCTTGTGACCACAGCCCCCGGAACTGCCCTGCCCCTACTCCTTTCTGCCTACCATTACAGTCTCAGGCAGAGAAACCTGCAACCCTCCCTATGGGGTACATAAAGGAATGAGAAAGCCCAAATACACAAGGCTAAGAACTCAGAACAGGCTCTACTGTGATTTGCATGGAAGTCTTCTGGATCCAGTGGAACTGGGCTCACGAATCTAGTTCCAGTGTTTAAATGTTTGCTGCTGCTGGTCCCACTTTGTCCCCTGATTCTTCTATTGATTTCCAATACCCGGCTACACACAGGAAAGCGTGGCCCCAAAAGGCTGAGCTTAGGTAGCAGTCCCAGCCTTTAGCCCCATCGGTCTGCCCTGCTATTTCTGCCTTCTGTTTCCCTGCTGTGTGCAGGCTGTTATTGACACTGGTACCCTGTTTGGATCACTCAGCCCCTGCCTTCTCTTTACCAGTGGAGAGTCCTTGGAGACTCAGCTACAATAACCTTTTGAAGCAGTGACTTATGGTCTAACTAAAAGACTAATGCCTGGGAGAACAGAGACACAAAGGGAAGATGCTGTCCCCAGCTACATCCACCTCCACCACCTTAGAGAAAATATCCTATATGAGGCATGGATAAGTGCACACAGTAAGAGGCCACGCATTAGAGCCATGGGCAAGTAGCTGGAGGAAAGCTGACAGAGCAAGGATGCCTATGCTAAGGGGGTGGCCATAAAAGGCAGCTGGGTGTACATAGCCAAGGGCAGCTACATCTAGGTGTACATCTAGGGCAGCTCTTCCCCCTCCTCCCTTCTCTGCATCCCAGTGTATTCCAGAGTACCCCATACACTCCCTTCAGCTATTGCACCCACTGGCCCAGCCACTTGTGTGTGGCATCTCCAGGCTAAGGGGTGTCCCTCCTGGCCAGTATCCAATGCTTCCTGTTTTCTCAGGGAACAATTTAATACACAGGATTTGGTCTCTGGGAAGGCTGGAGGGGCTGGCATCAGAAGTGTCCTAAAGTGACCATCAGGGTGGCTCTCACAGCTTTCATTATGTCATTTGAAGGAGAAAGAGGAAGTTTGGTTGATCTTTTCCAAGTCTGCTGAGCAGGGAAAACAGCATTGCAGAGATACGAGTGTTTTATGAGACACACAGAGTGGCCACATAGATGCAGACCTGGGCTTTTAAAACCATACAGGAGCCACTCTGAGCAGTATATAGTAGGTTCCATCTCAAATGGGATCTAGCGAGGGCTGTAGTTAGGATATGGGGGCAAAAAGCAGGAGGTTGTTGTTGCCTTTGAGACCACCTCTTGACATCCACAGGGACAGAAAGCAGACTGTAAGCTCAGAGTGTAGCCATAGCCTGGACCTTCTGCCCTGTCCCTAGAGTCTCCAGAAGCCTGGCTTAGAAAACTTGCTCAGGAAGCACATTCATTGGGGCTGTAGGTGGTGAATTGTCCAGTTTGGAAACAGTGCAGGCTCCAGGCCGCTTCTGCTCCTGTTGCATCTACTTGGTGGGACCCAGAGGGTTGAGGAAGTCTGAGATGGAGTTGTTTCAAGTTTCCCAGCCCTGCAGCAGAAGTGAGCAGTGATTCAAGGCCAGGGGCTACATCTCCCCTTCCACAGCAGCTTGATGATCCCTGGGGGCCCCAGCCAGCCTGAGGATCTTCTACCTAGCTCTAGTGGTCTTCTCCCTGTGCAATGTAAGTGTCCATCCTTCCTCTCCGGGAGCCTCACCTGAACCTACTTTGAGCTGCTACCAGGTTACAGGAATGCTCTCACTCAAACCAATGCAGCTGACTCCTGCTAACCTCTCTGCTGCCAGCTCCCATTACTTGACAACCCATACTGGCATTAGGGGCCCCAGATTGAGCCGATATGTCTGTCCACTGCTTCAAAGCCTTCCATGGCGTCTAGTAACCAAAGGATCAAACCCAGACTACCCCACTACCTTGAAAAACCCTTGACACCCCCAGCTATAGCCAAAGGGAAGTTCCCTCCACACTCTGTCAGGATACCCTGCTTTTCGCCACATCAGGTTTCCTCTGCCTAGTGTCCTCCTACCCTGCTCCAAGTGGGCAGAGCCCAGTCCACAGCTTCCTTTCCAGCAGTTGTGTTCTCTATTCACGACTGTCTCCTTGCCAGTCTCTTCTGAAGGACAACTCTTAGATGTCCTTGACTTGGCCTTCAGGACTTCTGCAAACCCAGAACTCATTCCCGACATAGGCAACAAGGCACATCTGGCTGGCTGCAGGGTGAATTAAAAAAAAAAAATCAGGGTTTCTAGTCAGTGAAAACTCAGGATGAGGGTACTCCTGGGGTTACCCACCCTCCATCTTCTCCTTCAGTCCTGTGGAGTGGTCAGGTGGGAATATTTTCCAGGAGAGGAAACTGAGGCTGGGAGAAGGGCAGGGCTGAGAGCAGACACAACCGAGAGACAGTAGATCGCCCCAGGTCAGCACACAGTGCTACAATTAAGTTTCTTCTGAGAGGGGCCTTTTGATCCAAATTATATAGCCCCTGTACTCCTGAGCAATTAACACTGGGGCCACAGGTGGTACTCACGGCTGGTGAGGCTACGTGGGCGACAGGAGGCATTATCATCTGGTGCCATGTTGCCTGCCCTGTCCGGGCCCTGATATAGGTCCAGCCCAGTCCTTCTGGAGGGCTATGAACTTCTCACAATGTACTGTGAAGCTCTAGGGGTACCTGTCCACTATGGGCTGCAGCTCTGGGCCCCCAGAAATGAAATGAAAACTTCTGATGGCCTGGTTGTTCCCCCTCCCTTACCCCCTTTCATACTGCCTCAATTCTCTCTCTCTCAGAGAGGCCCACCCTAATTAAACCTGTAGTGCCTTCCCCTTGGCACACACTCCCCCACACACTTTCCCCTGCATCTCTCAGGAACCTGGCTTACAGTAGACATGTAAGAGGTGTTTGTTTAATGAACACGTGCTTGTATGCATGAATAATCACACATGCCAGTAATTAGTTGTACGTCTTTGGGGTCCCCTTACACCTCTGAGTTTCTGTGTACTCATGTGAAGAACAAGGAGGGGTGACTGTTAAGGCTACTGAAAGCAACTGGGGAGGTGTTTGACAGAGCCTGAGTTCTTCATGGCGTCTCAACACCTTTGCTTCTTGCCCTTCTGATGGGGAGGTGCTCCCTCATCCAGTTCCTAAAATAGCACTTGCCAGCCATTTAATATGATGTCATATCTTTGCGTGAATGCTGGGATTGGGTGGGCTATACTTCATCTAATGGAGCCGCATCAACTATGCAATAACAGGAACCACAACACCATTAGCATGTTTACCATGTATGTCACAGTGGGAGGGGTTGGCTAGTCTCAGTGGGAGGTCCCCGTGGGCAAGCAACCTCAGTTACAGTTAGTTGATGGGAAGGAGAAAGAAGCAGGAAGAGGTTGGTTTTGACACTCTCTGGTCAGCTGTTAGTAAACATTTGTACTTGCACACACTGTCAACATTCACACTTGGAAGAGAGGAAGGCTTTGCAATCCTCTTTGCCAACATCACTGTGGGGGAAGGCTTTTCCATTCCTGTGGGTCTGAGACACTGGGGTCTTTTCTTTTTTTCTTTGGTTTTTTGAAACAAGGTTTCTCCATATATCCCTGGCTGTCCTGAAACTCACTCTGTAGACCAGGCTGGACTTGAACTCAGAGATCAGCCTGCCTATATCTCCTGAGTGTTGGGATTAAAGGCATGCACCACCACCGCCTGGCTTGGCATTGGCTTTTTAACATGGCTGGGCTCATGTCAACAATACACATTCACTCAGGGCTCCCTCAACTCCCCACACTGTGGCTTTTTACCTGTGGGTCATTGTTGCAGCGCCCACAGGCTCTTTGTGGCTGGGGATAGGGGAGGAGCAAATGTATTTGCAATGAGGAAGACTCTCCAATAATTAGCTTGTGGTGGCCCCTTCTAAGGCTACTCCAGCAAACAGCTTGGCTCAACTCTGTAGCTCACTTTGGTAAGACTAGGGTCCAGGCCTCTGCTCCTTAGCTGGTTCTCAAGTTGTTTGACTTTCTAGGCTGTCAGCAATGCTGGATGATGTTTGCTGTCTTAGTGTTTGCTAGCAAGTTACTATGAGGAAATCCACTATGGAAAGCTCAGATGAGAAATGCAGAAAGAGTATGAGGGAACCACCCCTGAAGTGGGAAAGTTCACTGTCACGGTCAAGGCTGAACCTCAAAGCCATGGAGCTGGGCTAGGGCTTCAGAATGGTCTAGAACCAAGCTGAGCTGTGTTCCCAGTATCGGCTGGTCACAACTCTTTGGCTGTCCCAGAGAAAAGGAACATGACCTTGGGCAATCTACTATCCTGCAAGGACACACAGTTCCTGGGGGAGGGGAATGAAGTGTTAGGGGGTCATCAGAGGTGCATGCACCACACCCAAGAATCCAGCTTCTACCAAGACTGCAGCTCCCAGAGCCACAGGATGTCCCAAGCACACAACCCAGCACCAGGGTCTGGGTGAGCCACTTCTGGCCACGGTAATGTATTCATTCCCACAGTGTGAATCATGTGCATGGAAGCAGTTGACAGTGCTCCTGTTCAGGTGTTTTGTGTTTAGAATAGACTTTGTGATTCCTTCTAGGGGACAGTTAAGGCCTCTTCTTCCCCTTTCTGCCTCACAGAGGCCAGCCATGTTTCTTGACCTTTCTACTTCTTCGAAGCCCATGCTTCTCACCTCTGGGTTCTTTACCTGACTTTTCTACCCTTCTCCCAGGGCTTGTAATGACATAAGCCCCTAGACATTCCAGAGTGCCCTCCTTACCTCAGGATCTTGAATGTCATAATACCTGTTAAGTCTGCTTTACCACGGCCCGAAATCTGCTCAGGGTTCTAACGATTAGGATATGGGTGACTTTGGTACCTACCATCATGATTTCCAAGTATTTCTTCTGTTGCAGGCAAAAGCAGGGACAAGTATCGGCCATAAGGAATGAAACTGATGCAGGTGTACTGACTTAAGCATGTGCCACCGGGATGTGAGTGCTGGACTCTTCAGATAGAGGGACTCGAACATCTGTCTGGACCACAAGGGCTCTAGGTAGGAGTGCCATGGATGTTGAAGAAAACTACACCCTTGACTCGGTGTTTTGTGTCATCTAGACATCCGTCCGGACCAACTCTCAGGAACCTACCATCATGTTCATAGACTAAGTGCTGTGCAAAGTAAGGTAAACTGTGTTTCATGATTGAAATTTTCATTTAGAAGAGAAACCCCAACTAGCCTTGCCCTGCTCCACATTATTTACTATGACATCTTGGCATCTTTCCCAGAGGCTTGCATCTTTCACAGCCAGGCTGTCCCGCCCCAGGGACTCCATGAGGCACAGCACAGGAGACAAATGGGGCTAGGTCTGCTTTGGGGACTGGGGACTGGCGTCAGCAAGCCCGGACAGATGAGTTAGCCCTGTGAGGAGGGGCTGCCTCAGCTGGTAAAGCAAAGAGTATATCAAATAAGTAATAAGGTCATAAGAGGGTAGTCATGGCATCATAGAACTTCCTGGAAGATTCTAGAAGGTTCCAGAACTGAGATATTCTAAACAGTTACCATGGAAATTCAGAGGAAGCTGGAAAAGAAAAGGAAGGATCCTACTACAACTCTGGGTGGGAATGCAAGGATTATAGAGCTCTTCACAGGGGATCCAACTATCCAGTAATCACTGGTGCTGCCAGGCCCTTAAGAGAAGCCTCAGTGGTTAAGATCACTGGGTGCCCTTCCTGAGGGCTCAGGTCTGATTCCTAACACCCACATAACAGCTAACAACTGTCTGTAACCCCAGTTCTAGGGGAATCTAGTGCTGCATCCTGGCCTTCTTGCACACGGTGCACAGACATGCATGCAGGAAAAACATCCTACATATAACAAAACCCAACAATATTGCTGCTTCCAGCTCTCTGAGAAGGAACAGCAGGAGGGGAGTGGGTAGCAGCCACTGTCAGCAGCCCAGGCTTCAGAGCCCATGGGTTTGGGTTTCAATTTTGGGCCTGAACTGTTTTGGATTGATGATATCTCTGGCTTGTTTCCTCATTCCTACAAGGACAACATAGCTGGGAGCCTGCAGTGGGTTAACTCTTGTTACCTTCCCTGGCCGAGAACTGACTTGGGGAAAAGCATCTAGATGACAAACCTTACTGGTACTTGTGGGAAATCTTGTGCATTGTCTTCCTACTCAAAGGAATCTTGGTACTCAAGAGACACATTGCAGTCTACTTGTATGTCTGTATGTGACAGAAAAGAAGGGAACTTAACATGTGCTGGGGGCCACCGGTGTGCAATGACCTGTCAGCAAGGTACATGGTATGCATCTGTGAAGGTGTCAGATGAAACACATTATTTTGTTCACTATTTAAAGACTTTCAGTTGAGTTGTGTTTCCATCTTTCACCTGTTTCAAAAGGACTTTTTGCTTTCCCCTTTGATATCTTCAAACTTTTGGCTACTTTGAGGAATGATAACTTGATTAGCCTGTAATTATTGGAGGTAGAGAGATGGATCAATCCGTGTAGTACCAGATACTTAAGGATGAGGAGGACCTGACTTCAATGCTCAGAACCAGCTAGCCTAGCAAAATCATTGAGCGCTGAGTCCTAGTGAGAGACCCTCTCTCAAAACAAACAAAACCAACCAACCAAACAAAAACAAAAAAGAAGGGGCTGGAGAGTTGGCTCAGAGGTTAAGAGCACAGACTGCTCTTCAAGAGGTCATGAGTTCAATTCCCAGCAACCACATGGTGGCTCACAACCATCTATAATGAAATCTGGTGCCGTCTTCTGGCCTGCAGGTGTACAAACAGGCAGAACACTGTATACATAATAAATAAATAAATCTTAAAAAAAAGAACAAAAAAGAAGGGGCTGGAGAGATGGCTCAGCAGTTGAGGGCACTTGCTTGTCTTGCAGAAGACCCAGGTTCAGTTCCCAGTACCCACATTGTGGCTCACAACCATCTCCAATGCCAGGCCATCTGACACACGTCAGGGATGAATGTGGTGTACATACATGGAGGCAAAACACTCGGATGCATAAAAATAAATCTAAAAATCCAAGTCACAAAAGAAAAAAACAAACAGAATTTGAATTAATAAACTAGCAAAGAGGCCATTTGAAAGAACACAATAATTTTACATGATCAATAGAGCATCTATTGATAGAAATAAAGCCTTAAAACATATGGAGTAGTCAGCTCTGGTGGTATAGGCTTGTAACTCCAACCACTTAGTAGGCTGAGGTGAGAGGATCACAAGTTCAAAGCCAGCTTGGGCTACTGAATGAGTTTAAGGTCCACTAGAGTTGACCTTAGTGAGACCCTGTCTCAAAATTTTAAAAAGCCGTAGAGTGCTGGGTACATGGCTCCCTGGTGGAGAGCTTGCCGAACATGTATGTGTAAGGCTCTAAGGTCGATTCCCAGCACCACAAACCAACCAGCCACAGTCAGAACTGACAGAATTGCAAAGTACAGCTAGCCACATGCCTGAACACCATCAATAGCTGATCAGACAAGCAGGGCAAAGGTCACCAAGGACATGAAAGGCTGAGTAGTCTAAGTTGACCCAATTGATTTTCTGGAATATTTCATTCAACAAGAGCAGCATACACATTTTTAAGCACTAACAAAACATATAGCAAACTAGATCATAGTCTGGGTCTTAAATCTCAGTATATTTCAAAGGATTAGGGTCATATAAAGCATGTTTGCCTGGTGTAGTGCACGTGCCTTTGATCCCAGCACCTGGGAGGCAAAGGCAGTTGGATCTCTGTGAGTTTGAGGCCAACCTAGTCTACAGAATGAGTTCCAGGACAGACAGGGCTACACAGTCTAACTCTCTCAAACAAAACAAAACAAAACAAAACAAAACAAAACAAAACAAAGCAAAGCAAAGCAAAGCAAAGCAAAGCAAAGCAAAGCAAAGCAAAACAAAACAAAACAAAACGAGTGTTGTTTGGTCACAGAGAATTACACTAGAAATGACTACTAGAAAGAGAATTAGAAACTGTGAGCCCACACACATCTGTGCCTGGTGCCTTTGGAGTCAGAACAGGACATCATCAAATCCCCTAGAACTGAAGTTACAGGTGGTTGTTTGTCATAATGTGGGTGCTAGGAATTGAACCCAGACCCCAGGAAAGAACAGTGAATGCTCTTAACTGCAGAGCCATCCCAGCCCACCCAGCCCTGTTATTTTAACTACTCTCTTTAGAGAGGATCTTTGCTATGAAGTCTACCTTATGTTGAAATAACCACACTGGCTTTCTTCTCCTCAGGACCAGCCTGGCCCATCTCCATCTTGTGTGTTTCCTTGTGTATTTTATGGAGACAGCTCTTTTTTAATTCACAAGCACTGTATCTGCCTTTTAACTGCAGTGTGCAGACCAGTCACGTTCACTGTAAACCTGCCATCCCGCCATTTGTTTTCCATTTTTCTCCCTCGTTCTTTTCATCTTTTTCTGTCCTCTTCCTTTTTTATTTTAATTATCCCACTATAGTTCATGTGTTGATTTATAACTATTCTGTTTCTTTACTGATACTTTGAGCTTAGGTACATTTTTAATTTATGAAAAACCCCTTGGAAAGATTTTACTTTTTCGTATGCGTATGTGTGTAGGGGAGTGTGAGGGATGGGCATGTGTAACTTCCAGAGCCAGAGGAGAGTATGTGATCCCCTGAAGGTGGAGTCACAGGTGGCTGTGAGCACCCAACACGGGTCCTGGGAATCCAAATCCACAGGAGCAAGTGATCTTAACCACTTGAGCCGTCTCTCCAGCTCATGTAAATATAAAGTCTTAAAGTTTTATTATTCCACTCTCTGTACAGGCATCTTTTCCTACTTTTAAGAGTTATCTTCATTATGATACCCTTTGAAAGGCTTCCTTCGTATTTCTTGTACTTTGTGGGTAATAGTTGTTTTCAATTTGGGAAAAATTAAAACTATTTCTTCCCCATCTGCACTCCTGTTTTGGACACACATATTAGCATACATTAGCATGTCACTGCATATATTAACATAGCATCTGTCCACATACATTTGCATACTACAAGTGATCACAGAGAGTACTTTGGAGATTGTGATTTTACTCAGTCTTTCCACCAGTGCTTTCTTTTTGGATGCCTTCTGTTACAGTGTCTCCACTCCTGTTACTTTTGTTTTTCCTGCTATAGTTTCCAAGCTGCTGTTAATGTTACTTTTGTTTGGTTTTCTGTCAGACATCTTGTCATTCATTAAAGTTCCACCCTTCTTTTCCTATTCTGTCTCCACGTTTCCACCTCACAGGCTTAGTAGTCTCCTTTTCCTAGGTTGTTTTCACAGGGGTTCTTGTCTCTTTCCTCTATCATCAGTGTCATGCTGTGGTTGTTGTTCTGTTATTTCTGGAGACTTTTTTTTTTTATCCTGTATTTTATTTCCCTACTCCTGGTCATTTTCTCCCACCCAAGTATTGAGCAGGCCCAGCACTGCTTAACTTCTGAGATGAGCTGTGTTCATGGTGCTATGGCATAGACTGTAATAACACTCTACAAGTATGCTTGAGTTCAGTTGTTATTATTTTTTTTTCTGCAGGGCAATTAGGTAAAATTTGGAAACCATTTGTTCCTTCTGAGGTTTGTTTTAAATCTTTGTGAGATGGTATCAAGATAGCCTTTAGTCTGGGGCTAATTTTACCCCTTCCTGCGGCAATAAATACCTCTCTGCATTCTCTGCCAGACTTCTACTATGAGGTTTTTCCACCCTGGTTGCTGCAAGCACCAACACTTCCAAACCTGCACAAGCTCTGGGGTTGCTCCTTCTAACTCCCAGACACATCTGACGAGAGGTTAAAATCCTGTTGGCATCTTTTTAGTTAGACTTTTTCCTTCCCCATTAGCAGACAGACAACAATGAAAACAGCTAAGATTTACAGAGCTCATGAGATTCTGTCCTCACACAGCTGTGACTTGGAAACTCTGGGACTGGAAACCAGAACCCGGTGAGGTTTCCCTAAAGTTCCTCCAACCAAACTGACGACTTTGGAGAGATGGAGTAGGCGTGGCCGAGAAGAGCCAGAGCTCCATACGCCTTGATTTGAAGCAGCATAGTTAACTTAACACACCCCACCTGCAAAGTTAAGGTCTAGTGTGCTTCCTTCTAACTCTATGCCTGATTCCTCTTGCACCCCACTTTAAGAGCAGGTTTGGTTTTTGTTGTTGTTGTTTTG
Source organism: Grammomys surdaster (assembly GCF_004785775.1). Classification (NCBI taxonomy): domain Eukaryota; kingdom Metazoa; phylum Chordata; class Mammalia; order Rodentia; family Muridae; genus Grammomys; species Grammomys surdaster. The sequence continues at coordinate 2,028,404 of NW_021620993.1, read as the reverse complement.
CTTGTGTTTTTTTTTTTGGTTGGGTTGTTTGTTTGTTTGTTTGTTTTTGTCCCAACTGTGAAAGACACACCTTCTCTGGTCTAAGAGCACTCCAGCTTTGAGCTCTCAGTGACTCAATTTCTAACCTCTTACAGGTGTCATTGGTCCAAGGGGTGTGTGGCCGTGATCTCCAAATAGAATGAGCTGATTGCCAGTCCTCCTTTCCTCGAACTTGCTGGCTTTTATTCCTTCTTTAAAAAAATCACAACGCGGGGAGAGGGTGCATGAAGAGGACTTAATGACAATGGCAGAGACATGAGGCGCTGAGAAGCCTAAGGCAGCATAGTGCCATTGCTCACTGACTTCTGTTAGTTCCCTCAGTGAGCCAGCCTTCAGAGAATGGGATGTGGGAGACGCTCATAGTGACATGGTCCAGTGGCCTAAGAATGGGCCCCAGACTCTCTGATACTTGTTCATGCTACTTGGCAATACATCTTTCTGTCTGGATTTCTTTACCTAGGAATTAAAAAGCCAAGCCCCTTTCCAGATGTGCAGCATTCATCCCAATGACAGCACTTTCCCCCCCTGCCCTCTGTACAGGCAGAAAGACTTTTTAAGGCACCATCTCCACAGCAAGGGACTGCTAGTTTACCTGCATGCTAGTATATGCCACTTACAATTGCATTCAAGGAACTGAGGAAGCCAGAAGAAGACATCAGATCCCCTAGGGCTAGAGTTACAGGCAGTCGTAAGCCATCTGATTTGGGCGTTGGAAATTAAATTGGGTCCTCTGAGAGAAAAGCAAGTGCTCTCAACTACACAGCTGTCTCTCCAGCCCTGTCTCACCTTTCTACAAGTGAGGAAGTTGATTTCAGTGATTCATCTGGTCAGAGGCAGAAGCAGGTCTCAGGAGCTCTGTCCTGGGTTCCTCGCCTTGAGCACTTTACCCAGTCCATTGTCAGTTTGTAGTTGTTCCCCACTCTTTCATGGCCCTCCCCCCTTTAAGACAAGATCTTACGGGCTAGAGAGATGGCTCAGCTGTTAAAAGCTAGGCTCACAAAAATATAAGATCTTAGATCTTAATATGTAGCCCCAAACCCTGTCTCTAGCAGGGCCCTTCTCTCTCCCCAGCATCATATATATATATTCATCTTCATGTGAGATTATGGCCACATACCCCTTGGCCACTGACACCTGCATCAACCCGAGTGCCATGGTTACAGATATTTCTCACACACTCAGTTCACCCAGTCCATTAGTGGAGGGAAACGCCTCACTGCTTTGTGATATCAGTGCTTGGATGTTCTAGAATGCAGAGTAGAGTGGTCTGGGAAGTCTTAATGTTGGAGAAGAGAGGAAAAAAGAGTAGTAGGAGAGGAAGAGGAAAATGGAGGAGGGAGGAATAGAAGGAGGAGGAAGGAAGATGTCTCATAGTGATGCAGTGAGGTGCTCAAGCATTTAACTTCCTCTGCTAGACAGGAGGAGGAGGGAAGTGGATGGGGAAGGAGGAGAAAACAGGGGAAGGAGAAGGAGGAAAAAGGGAGGAAGGAAGAGGAGAAAGGAGTAGGGATAAGAAGGAAAGAGGAGAAGAGAAGAAGGACGAGAAAGGAGGAAGAGGAAGGGAGAGGATGATAGAAAGAGGAAGAGAAGGAAGAAGGGGAGAGATGAAAGGAAAGGAAGAGGAAGGAGGGGAAGGAAAAGAGAGGAGGAGAAGGAGGAGGAGGAGGAGGAGGAGGAGGAGGAGGAGGAAGAGGAGGAAGAGGAAGGCATTCTTAGCACAAGATCCTTAGGAGTAAAGCACACAGAGGAAATTTAGCTCAGGATAGTAAGGAGGCACCGTGAGAGAGGAGCTGCAAGCTCAGAGTTGCCAGAATGACACACTGGGACACTCGAGCATTCAGCTTCCTCTGATAGAAATTAGTAGAAGTCACTGGAAACTTCTGAGCATAAGCAGTGAGTCCAGAGGGTTTGTAGGAAATTCACCTGCCTGTATATACCAGAGGGACCACGTGGGTGAGAGACCACATGGGTGAGGGAAGAATGCCCTGGAGCAGGATGAGCACGCAAAGGATACAGACCACAGTGGGGTAAGGGATCCAGGAGTGGGAAGGAGAGAGAAGAGAGAAATGGAAGTGGAAGTTCACAAAGGGAAAGACCCAGGAAGGCTTCCTCCCCACAGGTCCTTCGCATGGTATGTCCCAGAAACTTCCTTGGAGTTTAAAGGTTAGTGTGGCAAGTAGCAGAAGTAATGGGAGTTTGGAGCCTAAGAGAAGGTTGGGAGGGAGGACCATGGATGGGAGGCTGAGTGTACTGTCAGCCTCAGGACTTTGATCAGATCTCATAGCCTTCTACTTCAGCACCTATAACAAAATAGATCACTATAGTTCTCAACTGAAGTGCTGAAACCAAGGTTAAAAGTGCTTACTTAGCACAACTTGAGAGAATGTATGTATAAGGGTTCAGGGATGACTGTTACTGTTTCCTAACCACCATCACCACCACCACCACTATCAACAATACCACCATCACCACCACCACCATCACCACCACCATCACCACCATCACCACCACCACCACCATCACCACCACCATCACCATCACCACCACCACTACCACCATCATCACCACCATCACCACCACCACCACCACCACCACCATCACTACCACCACCACCACCATCACCACCACCACCACCACCATCACCACCACCACCACCATCACCACCATCACCACCACCACAGTCCCCACTGTCATTACTATCATCACCACCATCAATAACAACAGCATCACCACTGTCACCACTACCACTGTCACTCCTAAAACCATCACTACCATTCATCTCTATCACCATCACCACCATCACATGACAGAAACACCAACTGTCCAAGGAAGTCTCCTCATCCTAACTTGACAAAAGGGGAAACTGGGGTACAGAGATTATCAGAACAGGAATTTGAATCAGAGACTCGTAGCCCCAACCATGGTATGCTTACCAGGACACTAACCATGTGAGAAATGGTCAGATAACACACCCTCTTCCCTGAACTCCCAGGTAGCAAGAGGAGATGTGATGGACCTCACTCCTTCCAAGTGGTGCAGTCTCCTTTCCCTGCATTTCAGTGGTCAGCTGTGTTGTTCCCAGACCCTTTGCAGGAGCCCAGAGTGAGGCTATTTCTAACAAATGGATCCATCCCTCCTCTCTTCTATTTTGTTTTCCTTCCCTTTCCTTTTTTTCCCTCACTTCCTTCCTTTCTTCCCTTCCTTCCTTTCTACTTCCTTCCTTCTTCCTTTCTTCCTTCCTTCCTTTCGTTGAGGAAAAAGTTTTAAAGTAAAGGAGACAGAGAAAAAGGGCACATTAGGCACCATTTTTCTTGGGAGCCTCTAAAACCTTGATTAGCAACTGAGATCTGTAGCTACATGGGGAAAAGAAGAGCGACTCTCACAGAAAACCCTGCCCTGGGTGCTGTTAAAATTCTTCTGCACTTCCAAAGACCTCCCACGACATTCCTGAACAATTTGCATGGAGTCGCACAGAGGAATCTGGGGTATCCCTAGCCCTCCCAGAAGCCCGGCTCTGCTTTTTGTCTGCGTCAGCTGTGCCTTTCTCATGGACCCTTCTGGAATGTTCATAGAATAACGTGTGGAATTCCCAATGGATTCCCATGAAAACCTCCCTGAGTTGTCATGTGAGACTCAATGAGTTCTTCCAGAGATATAGAATCCACACATGGAACATCCCCTTGACTTCTAGAGAATTCTTCACTAATGCTCACATCATGCTAAGAAAATTCCCATGAAATGTTAAGAGAATTTACTTTAAATTATCCAAGATACCTCGAGGAGAATTTGAAGAAACCCTTCAGCATTCTCTGGGAACACAAATTAATTCCCCCAACTGGCCAGAAGAGGAGAGTCTGTCCTCAGGGGTCACTTTGGCGGCAGGGTTTGTCTATAGGCAGTGACATAGCAAGCCACTACTGTTGACTGCTCAATTGGCTTCTCTGGGGGCTCTAAGGGCTTTCTCATGTGTTTTTCCTTCCATACCATGGTGTCACCCTGGACAAGGCAGAGCTTGTGACTTCCCGTTTCTATGACTCAATGTTGCTACCAAGGCTGATGGGCCAGACAGCGCGGGTGCCAACAACTGTCACAGCTACTCAGGTCCTTCCCTCGTCTGATGCTTTCACTTAGGGCCCAGCAAGTTTTATGTCATCAATTCTTACCTCGTGTGCTTGAAGCCGAAGGCTCACCATGGATGCTCTCCACTCAACAAGCCTGACTTGGTTGAGGACCTGGGATGCTGGCACACCATGGTTATCAACAGAGAAATATTCGTTTCAGCTTGGGATAAGGAGTCATGAGGATCTGGATTTCCATGGAGCCCACCCTGGCTCCCCCTGCCAGGGAACAATCCACTGGCTTTTGCAAGTCAGCCTCCACAGAAACAAAATGACAAGAGCTCAGCATGGGGGACAGGGCTGCCACACAAAGTAGCTGCCCAAGGACTGGTCAAGGAGGCAGCTAGGCAGCCCTACCCAAGCTCAGCCCACAGACACCTGCCAATGCCTAGCCTGCTTCAGTCAGTTTGGCCATGGCCCAGCTCTGGAGCCCAGAATAGAGGCATGTTGGGCTGATGAGTGTGGGCCTCACCCAGTGCTTTGGACCCTCTTCACTCTGCCTTTACCCAGCAACCCTGATTATGCCTTTAGGGCCAAGAGACTTGTTCCCTGCCCTGATCTGGCTTGACTCCAGCCTGTCTCTGAGGATTCCCCTTCTGACAGCTGCTCCTGGGATCACCAAGGCTAAGCTCAGTGTCCTGGCCTGGTTCCCAATCCTAACTCATTAGGCGTGGGATGAATTATTTCAGGTCTGGCTTCCTTACAGGGCACAGACTCTTGTCTTTTTGCTCGGGACTCCAGGGTGCCAAGACAGTGTCTGGCACCCATGAGGGATGGATGGATACTTTCTGACAGAATGGTGACCAACCCCACGGAGCCATCATGTAACAACAATTGTTCATGCTCCCCAGCCTTCCCTCGGGCGGAATGCATCCGTGAAGCTCGAATTCCGTGGAACAGCATCACACTTGGAAACTGCATCATGTGCTCGCTCTGCACCAGGCCCTGCATGTGCTTTCCCGTTTCTACCACTCAAGGTCGAAGCTGCTCAATGTTGCTACCAAGGTTAATGGGCCAGACAGCATGGGTGCCAACAACTGTCTCAGCAACTCAGGTTCTTCTCTCAATTGATGCTTCCACTGTTTATAGCTCACTGTGTCCTGAGAATTCCGGCTGTCTTTATCAGATGGTGTTGCAATAACAGAATGTCTGAGACCGAGCAGCTTAGGAACATCTGAAGGTTATTTGGAGAGTCACCAATACAAGAGCCTGGCGCCGGCATCTTCACGTCATGTGCTAATATGGAGAAAGGGAGAGCAAGTGTACAGTGAGAAAGACCCACCTGGCTGGCCTTTCTAACCAATGTCCACAATAGTGAGGTGCCTTCTGGAAAAGCTCCCTTCAATTCCCCACTTCTTAACCTGTTTCAGCAAAAGTGAAAGTGCCAGGCAAGTTTGGGAGGGACGGTTCAAATCCCAACATTACTCTGTCCGCTCAGCCCCAGGGGGACTGGGGAGCAGGCGTTAGCCAGGGTCTCTGGGTCTTCACAAAGATCCAAGAACAAGGATGAGGAGAGGAGGTCTGGGCTCAGCCCTTGCCTGAAATTACTAACTCCTTCAAAAGCAGAAGGCAGCCAAGGCTCCTCGAGCAGCAGTGTGGAACCCCCTCCCCATTGGTCCTGGCTTCTTCATCCTCGCCACATCCAAGAGCCACCTGGACTCTATTTCCTTAGCAATTCCCTTCAATTGCTTAAGGCAAGTCTCTTAAACACTTTAAAGTCCTAAGTGGCCACACCAGTGAGATGACACGCTGGGTGTGTGTGGCAAGCCCTCTCTATAATAACCTGCTCCTCTCCTTCCTGAGGAACACCCCTCAGTTTCCTCATTAGTCACAGCGCTGGTTAGACTAAAAGAAGACTTCTTGTCTGATTTCTCTTGAAACAGCGTTTACAACCTAATCCTGTCCAACGGGATGTATGACTTAAAGGGGAGGAATGTGTCTTTTCCCTTTGGTATTCTTTCCTGCTTTCAGGAATGTGGGCATGATGACTGGAGCTGTAGCAGCCAGATTAGACTATGAGGTGATCTGTACAGTGGAAGTCTTGCGCAAAGGAGAGGAGGGGAGACCTTGATCTGGTTGTTCTCCCAGCCTTTGAGTTTTGCCTACACCGATTGTAATAGCTTATGTTGATGGTCAACTTGACAGGATCTAAACTGTTTGAGAATGTATATGAGGAAGTATCTAGGTTGGATTAATCGAAGTGAGAAGATTCAACCTAAGAGTGGGTGGAACCATTCCCTAGGCTTCAGTCTCAGACTGCATAAAAAGGAGAAATTGAGATAAGCAACGGCATTCCTCTCTCTCTCTCTCTCTCTCTCTCTCTCTTTCTCTCTGCTTCCTGACTGTAGACACAACAGACCAGCTGCCTCTTCTTTACATTTTTATTGTGTTGCATGGGGGATGGGGAAGTGGTGCTTGTGTGTGTGTGGTGGTGGGGGATGTGTGTGTGTGTGTGTGTGTGTGTACTACAGCACACACGAGGAAGTCAGAGGACAACTTGAATCTGTTCTTCCCTTACATTCTTTGGGCCCCTGGATTAAACTCAAGTCATCAGGCTTGGCGACTGGCACTTTTACTGGCTGAGCATCTCAGTCAGCCCCCTGTGCCTCGTATTTTTAAGGTAAGGCTCTAGATGGAGATATACTCCATGAGTTTATGCAACCACTGCCACCTCCTTCTGGTCCCTGGTCCAGGGGCCAGCCCCTGGGGAGCTGGGGCTTTGCAGACACAGCTGAGGACACACAAACCTTCAGCTTGGAGCATCACCCAAGTGACAGATCAATGAAGCTGTCAGTGGTCACACATCTAGGTCCCTCCTAGAATTCTTTTGGTGCTGAGTCTTTCACTCAGATGCTCAACATCCTTCCAGAAGCCTCAGGAAGCCAGGCATAAGGTCAGATGTGAGAAGAATCTCAGGCCCACCACTGGCATCGACAGCTAGGGTGATGCAATCCAAAGACCGTGAGCATCCTTCTTACTGGTCCCTTCATGGCTCCAGCAAAGGCAAGGATTCTATTCTAGGACTTTTCCCAGTCCCTTTGTCTGTCCTTCAAGCCGGTGCTTCCTGCTAGACAGGAAGCCTGTGTCCCCATGCAAAACTAGACTGAATCTTTGCCATGGGCCAAATGCCACTGGTTCCACTGAAAATGTATCATTTCAAGCAGGTGGCAACTTTGTGGTCTTGAATTAGCTGACCACTGGAATCACCAGCCAACACCTTGGCTGTGTCACTGGGTTTTCTGTCTTTTTTTTTTCTCTTGTTTATAAATAGGAGCAATGAGAATGTTAGAAAAGTAGATGTACGAGTCAGTATGTGTCTGGACAGCTGGTCCTTTGCACGGTCCTGACTCCACTCAGGCTGCCTAGCTCTGTCAGGATGCCCTTGACCAGCTGGAAAGCTGCAGAAATCTTCCTCAGCCATGGTCCCAGAGGGAGCTTCAGAAGTCAGTGGCTGGACAACAGCTCTTTTCTCTTCCAAAAAAGGGATCAGCCATGAGGGGCATTTGCAAGAGTTGTGGTGACATCTTCATTTGTGGTAATAGGATTAGCATGGCATCACAGAGCCTCCTGGGCAGAGAATGGGCAAGATGTCTGGGGAGGTGGGCAGGGGAGCCCTGAATGCTGCAAGCTGCCAGGAAGTAGACACCACTCAGGGGAGGGGCCAATCCTGTCCTCTGATGGATGAAGGAACTGGAAAGTGGAATTAGCCTCATCGTGATGAATGAAGGCCTGCTGCTCTGACTTTTGTGTGCACTTACACACGTGCACACGTGCACACACATACACGTATACACACACATTCATGATTATGTGTGTGTCAGGATGGAGGGCTCTTTCGTGCCTTCATGCCCCCCAAGTACCTCATTCAAGTGAAGTTCTAATCTGGGAGTTTCCAGTTCCTGATAAACCCATCCCCGGTCCAGTCCAGGTGGTACCCATAGGGGCGCTCAGCACATCAGTGTCCAGGGAACTGTGACTTCTGCTCAGGTTCAACAGAAAGTTCCCTCACGCGTGTCCAGCCCCCTTCCCTGCGAGCCATTCCCAGGACGTTCTTGCAGGCTCAACCTAGTCCAAGGGAGGCTGAAGAAGGCCTTGGATTTGCCACTGTGGGTTCACACTGGCCTCTGGTAGCCCATGTAGAGCAGCCTGATAGTTAAAAATCTGTTAACATGTTGTAATTTTGCTTATTAGCTTTAATTTTTCTGTCCTATAACAATGTTAATGCATCCCTTTCCAACTTTTGACTTTGAGAGAATTATTAAAATCATAGTACAGTAGTTATACAACAATACTCATACATCCCTTAATTAGAAGCCAGTGCTACCAAGTGTTAGTGCCTAAACTAAAGTGCTCGCCTTCTCTCTTCCTCTCTTGCTACACACAGACAATGCACTCTTTAGGCATATACATACATATATATATATATATATATATATATATATATAGTTAATGCATCTGCAATGCATGTGTATATGTGTGCATTGTACGTGCGCTTCTGCGCATGTGTATGTTTACACATATGTGTACATTGAATGCATGTGGGTGCATTTATATACATTTGTGCTCATTTATCTGTGCACTGTGTTATGTTTGTGAATGTGTATATATGTACATTGTGTGTGGTATACATCTGTGTATATGCATGTATACATTGTGTTCATTTTTGCAAGTGTATATGTGTACACTGTGCATGCATATATATATACATACATATATATAGTGTGTGTGTGTACATTTATGTGTGTGTACATTGTATATATGTGTGTCCACATTTTCTTACATTGTATACATGTATGTCCATTTCCTTATGAAATATCTACAGACCTCAGAATACTTGTCTTCTGACATTTTTGGTGAGAACCATCTAGAATATTCGCATCCTCTTCTAGATGTACAGAAGTGAGGCCATCATGTAGGAAAGTCCTCTTTTTTGGATATTCCACACTGTTTTAACACAGCCAATTGCCCAGCTAAGGACTCCACAGATCCTTCAAACTTTTTCTTCCTAAGTGAAGATGCAACCAAGTTCTCCAAGGCACTTGTTAATTGTGTCGCCAAGAAATTCAAGGGACACTGAAGGCATTTGGAGGCCACTCTCCTCGGGATGAACCTGATGTGTGGCTGCACAGATTTGATTCTTGCCTCTTCTGATATTGTTTAGAAACTCAGCACCAAAGTATACAACCCCAGGGCCTGTCACTGGGAAGTCCCCGGGACCCAGTGTCCTAGCTTAGGTGAGAGCATGACTGTCTCCAGCCAGTGGCTCTGGGCATCCTTGGATGGGCTCACTCTCCACTCTACTCTTTCCCCTCACTAAATCCTGCTTTTGCTTTGAGCATGTGTATTGTGGTCAGTTGTGATTGGCTTGGATCAGCCTGGCCTTCCCATCAGTCTTTGCTGGATGCCTATTTCCCCGGGCCTCCCCTGCAGCCAGGGTTGGCTACGTTGCTGATCAGTCTAAAGAATAAGGTGTAAGGAATTAATTACCCCCGAGGCAGAGCCTCTGGAAACTTGTTCTGTGGTGATATAAAAAGACTATAGTTGAGGAAACTCTTTTCACCTGCTTCCTTTCTGCTCTCTGCCTTTGAACTTGATTGGGATGCCTGGAGTTGTCATAGCTACTTGTGACCATAGCATACCAGGCACTGACAGCGAACCAACGTGATGTGGATGGCACAGCTGAGAGGTGGGAAGAGCTTTGTTCTATGATGCCGGCAGATCCTCAGATCCTTGAAAGAGAATTCTGTATCTACTGCTTCAGCTACTATTGAAAGCACTGCTAAGTGATAGGCCCTCTGAGAAACATGTAGACACTACAGAAAGTACAACACACGTGGAACAAACACACCAGGGTTCCAAACACAAGAGGCAGTGTTAAAAGAGCCCCTCGAGTCAGGACACCTTATGCACCCATTTTGAGTCCAATTGCCTCAACTATCAAAACCTCCCCAAACAGAAGCCTACAGGTAGACTGTCCATTGGAAATATGGGCCTCTGTGTCTTCCTTTAGCCAAATGCTCATTCTACAAACTTTAACAGAACACCTACTATGATCAGCTTATTCACTGAACATTTTATGAGCACCCAGCAGGCATCCCACTGAGTGACAAAGTATTCTCATCCTGACTCAACCTTCTCTTCTAGGCTCAGGCAGAAGTCATTGTTTCCATTGGCACAAGCGAAGAAACTGAGGCTCACAGAAGTGGTACAGGTCTGGATGGCTGCCCAGCCTCATGTTGGGCACCGTGGGAGGCAGGGGAGTCTGCAGCTTGTGGAGCCTCCAAGGAAGGACGAGGCTGCTTCCCACTGCGCCGGGCAATATGTTCCTTACTTCCATCCCACTTACCCGCTACATAAACTGGATTATCTGCTCAGCTATGGGCTCAGGGTCATTATCAGCTCATAACCTTTGCTTTCAACTTCTTAGTCTTAACGGAGTTTCACGCTGACTGAGCCATGACCAACCTGGCACCCCCTCCCATATATTCTTATAGTCCCTATCTTCTTTAGGTCTTTAGCAAGGAGACTTCGTAAGCCAGGTGTGGCCACCCCACATCCTGTTAGGAAAGCAAGAAAGGGTTCCACGGCCCTGGGATGCCTACTGATGCAGCGAGCACTCTCTTCTCCTGCTCTTGGAAAGCTCACTCATTCTGCTTTGTGGAAACTGAGGTTGAAGAATCAACATGCTGGAGGCCACGGAGCATGATTGCAGTGTAGAGCATAGGGGAACCAGATGGATGAGTGGATGCATGGATGGATGATGGATGGATGGATGGATGGATGGATGAGTAGATGAATGGATGGGTAGATGGAACAAGTCCCTGGAATCCTTGCTACTCAGCAAACCCACTTCCTCTTCCTCTGCCCATGCAGCTGATTCACATTTCCCAGCTTCCCTTGCAGGTCTGCCAGGGGATCTGGAGATGGAGTTAATGTGTACCATTCCTGCAGTTGGCTCCTGGGGTGATAGAGCCCATGTCCCTGAGCCATGGTGTACAGGAAAGCCATCAACTATCACTCTTGTTCAGCTTTGCTCGGCCAAGAAGCATACTTGTACAGTACCCTTTGCCTCAGCGCTAGACTGCATCCTAATGGCAGAGTTGAAAGCAAAAGCCTTCACTGAAGGCTACAAACTCTCAGGAATTGACAGGACAATGGGTGTTACCAAGAATTACATTGGGTCCCCTTGGCAAAGTCCCTGCACATTCATAGGGATGAGGATCTGGCTCCCAACCCAGCCTTCTTCTCCACCTTCAGACAGTTGTGGTGGCAGGGAGAAACTCTGGCTGAGCCTGGATCCTGCCTCTTTCTTCATTCCCCAGCATCCACCCTGCCAGGCCCGCTCCAGGCAGATATACCTTCTGTCCACCCCTCCACACCTCTCCTGTCCCCAGCACTCCAGGACAAGATACTCTGTAGGTTCTTCATGTTTACTAGAGAAAGCATTGGATTCTCCTCAGTGCCTCTTCCCCTATCTGCCATGTATGCATACACAGTGAGAGAGAACATCTATAAACCAGAGGCAGAACCATTACAGGAAGCAAGGTGGCCAGTGTCACACCTGTGAACTTCCACCTCCAGAACTGAGGGGGTGAATGGATCCCTTAAGCCCTGCCCTTGATGTGAGTCCTAAGACAACTGAGATACCTACCCAGGCTCCTCTCCTCTCTGACTCTTCTCCCAGACTCCTCTATTTCCCCAAGCTCCTCCTCCCACAGCCCTCTTCCCTATAGGACCCCCTCCTAGGTCTCTTTTCCCAGCAGGCCTCTTTTTGTCTTCCTATATCCTCAATATCCCCCTCCTTTCAGGACCAGAGCTTTCTTCTTTTCTACCTTATATCCCATTTCCCCTTTACCCACCTCCCCAAACCCCTTTTCAAACCCCTCTTTCCTAGGTTCAGCTCCTGTCCTCTTCCCTTCCCACAGACTTCTCTTCCTCCTCAGGCCTCCTCCTACCCCATTCCACCTCTGCCCACCTCTATGCTAACCTTTCTCTTCGCAGACTGGGAACTCTGTTGCAAGACCTTCAGTGGCAGGAAGGGGCTGGATATGGCAGTGTGTGCCTGTGTATGTATGTGTCTGTGTGTGTGTGTGTGTGTGTGTGTGTGTGTATGTGTGTGTGTGTGTGTGTGTGTGTGTGTGTGTGTGTGTGTAAGAGAGAGAGGGGGAGGGAGAGGGACAGGGAGGGAAAGGGAGAGAGGAGAGGAAGAGATCTGGCTAAGTCTTCAGTGCAGTTCCCAGCCTCAGTCAGGACCAGGCTTTAAGGTTTCAGATGAGAGAACATTCCGAGATGCTAGTGGAAAATCCCAATGCTTCAGGCTGGAGACCCATATCAGGAAGAAAGCAATTTTCTAGTTGATTTTCTAAAACAATAAACAGAGGAAAGAATGCCAGGGTAGCAGTTTTGAACCACCACAAGCCAGAGAAAATCGGCTTCAAGTCCTGAAATTGTCAAGTGGGCTCCCTCAGAGAGATCTGTCACCAGGGTACACCAGGAGCCTGTGTGGTGGTGCCGATGGTGAAGGTGGTGCTGATGCTATACTGTGGTGGTGCTGATGTTGCTGTGATGGTGATGCTATACTGTGGTGGTGCTGATGTTGCTGGTGATGATGATGAAGCTGCCTGGAATGAGACTGGGAATCCTACAGTGGAGGCAGCTGGAGGGACAATGACAGCAGCTTCAAGGATGGGAGTAAAAATCATTGGCTAAGCATCTTAGTCAAGGAACTGTGCCAGACTCTTCAGTGTCCCCACATTGGACGTGTTACGTCCAAAGTCAGTATTTATATTACAGATAAGGAAACAGCACAGAGAGGCTGAGAAACCTGCTCAAGGGCACACAACTAGAGAGTGGCCCAGCCAAGGGGTTTTCCAGAGCTCTGTGTGACTTCAGGACCTGGGAACTGATGTGCACTGGCTGTACAGGCCCTGGTACTCTGTCCCCTTGTAGTGGTCTAGAGTTTGCTGTCTGTATGCCTGTCTGTCTACCTGCCTACCTGCGCGCCTCTCTCTCTCTCTCTCTCTCTCTCTCTCTCTCTCTCTCTCTCTCTCTCTTTCTCTCTCTCTCTCTCTCTTCCTATCTTACAGTCTCTCTATCTTTTCTGTCTCTATCTCTATTTCTCTCTGCCCCTCTCTGTCTTTGGTTTCTCAGTCTCTCTCTGTCTCTATCTCTCTGTCACTCTCTGTCTCTCTCCCCCTGCCTCTGTGTGTGTGTATGAGAGAGAGAGAGAGAAAGAGAGAGAGAGAGAGAGAGAGAGAGGGAGGGAGGGTATGTGTGTGGGGTGGGGGTGTAATGTATATGCATGCATGTTTGGCAGGCCACTACACCCACTCAGCATCTACAGACTTCCATGAAAGGGCTTTAATTACTGAGCATCTCCCAGCCCTATAGCCTTGACTCCCACTTCAGACGGCTTCCCCTCTAACATTCCAGCTATGCTTGAGAATGTCTCAGAGCATTTGTACCTGCTGCCTTCTCTACTGGAAATCAACTTCCTCCAGTCTTTTGAGTGATATCTCCCACTTTGGCCTCAACTCACAAAACTGGGCCAACTGGGGTCTTTCAGCTCTGCAGCAACCCTGTCGACTCCTGCCCTAGAGTCCTCTCAGGGCTGCTTTCCTCTTGCAACCTAGTCACTCCTGACTTGTCTCCTTGACAGCTGTAATTCTGCTCCTGGAAGGGTTGAGTCTGTTCACCCCTGGGCCTTGTGTACAAAGCAGGGTTTGATGGTGGTTCTTCAGATTTGTGCTGGCCCTGGGGAGGCTGTCTCTGCATTACATGGGCCTGATCTGTGAACAGGGTAGAAGGAAGGCCAGCTGTTGTCCATTTTCTGGGGACATCCCTGCTTTGATACCAAAAGTCCCTCTTCTAGGAAAGCCCTTAGTTGGGATGGCTGCTCTCTTATCAGGATATTTTATCACAGGACCAGAAAAGGAGACCAAGGCGCTCTGTGACATAGGTAGGTGGTAACCATTAGTTCTTCTCAAGAGAAGTACTGGGGCGTGCTGAGTGCCAACCTAACTCCAGGTTCACTGAGAGACCCTGTCTTGAGGTGATAAGGCAGAGAGTGACAGAGAAGGGCACCTGGCTGCTTCCTATGACCTCCATGCACATTCATACAACACATACACCTATGTGGCGCAAGGTCCCCTTAACCCTCAGATCATGTACACATGTGAATGCATGCTGAAGCAAGATGATCACAAGTTCAAAGCCAGCCTGGTTTTGGCAACCTACTGAGATTTTTATCTCGAAATAAAAAAGTACAAATGAGCAGGCTCGAGAAACAGCTCAGTGGTGGATCAACGGCCTAGCCTGTGTGCGGTCCTGGGATCCATGCCCAGGAACACACACGCACATACAAGATGTGACCCCATGTAGGGTGTGGGAAGTGACTCTAATGGCTTGCTTTGGCCAATAGAAGGTGGCAGAAGTAACACTGTGCCAGTTCTTGGACCTGGCTCTAAGAGAGATGGCAGCTCCTGTTTGCCCCTCCTGGGACACACCCACCTTATAAAGGTGAGGTCCAGGTGGTCCCACAATGGCTCACTCACTCCCAACATGTGACAGAAGCCTCTCATGGCACACAGGCTGCCATCTGACTGCAGCCACCTTCACCATCCTTGCAGACTCCTCCCATGCAGAAGAGCCACTAAGCTGAGCCTAACTGGCCCCAGCTCACTGAGTTCTATATGAGCAATGCTAAATTGTTGCTATTTTAACTGTTTGGGGCAGTAGCAGATAGGAGGATGGTCTCCAGCACTTCTGCCCTTATTGCCTAAGGACAAGGATACTCTTTTCCATAACCCCACTACAGAACATCAGCACTGGCTCCATAGCCTGCATCTATATGCCCACTGGTCCCAAGAATGCCCTGTGCAACATTTTTCTTCTCTGGTGCAGGAAGCATTCCTTTAAACAAACGTGTATCTACCAACTAGGACCACAGTTAGTCAGGACACAACTAAGTGAGAGAGAGGAGTGTACCACATTGCTTATGCACGGAGGAAACTCACTGGGCTCAAAGCTCAAGGGAAGTGGGTGGATCACCCCAGGCCCAGTTCCTGCTGTCCCCGGAACACCAGGAGCCTTTGTCCTCAACCCCCTGGTAGGTAGAGGGAATTCATTTCTGACCTCTCAGATCAATCAGGACTGGCTACTCCTCTCATCTCCATGCTGTGTGACTCTGCAGCATCGTTCTGGGGGGTAGGGCGTCCACCTGTAAAAGTCAGAGCTTTCCAGATCCTTGATGGAATCCAGCAGAGCAGAGCAGGCGGCAGGTGGGCAGTCAGCAGGCTTCTTACCATTCCTTCCTTCCAGAATGCCGGCTTTATGGGTGAGCTCCATATATTTTGGCTCAAGAACGATTATGCCCGCAGGGTGGAAAAACAAATATTTAGTTTTGGAGGAAACTGTGGGTTCCAAGGACCATGTCAGCTTCACTGTCTAAAGCCATAAGTGCAGTGCTGACTCACGTACCTGCCAAGAGATGCTAACGGACCAAGTGTAGTTCATTAGAGGCCGCAGAGACAGTGGCACAGGGACCAGTGCGTTTCCTTCCTCCTGGCAGACTGGGCCCTTCGGTGAATCTGAGGCTCAGTAGCGGACATGGGCAGTTCCCCAGATTTCCATTCCTAAAGCCGCTTCAGGATTCATCCCATCTAGCCAGCTCCTACATGGTATAGATAGAATTTATAAAGGAGCCCATGGGCTGTCTCCCTGCAGCAGAGTCGACATGAGAGGGCAGGTGAGCTGTAGTGACTGGCACTCCAGGTCTTTCTCTTAACAGCAATTGCCAAAAAAAAAAAAAAAAAAAAAAATTCTAGGGGATGAGTGGTATAGACTATTTCCAAAATGACACCTCAAACCATGTGAAGCTGGAGCCAGGAGCCATGAGGACATGGTTGCTGGCCCTGACAGGATATGTTCAAGTCCTGACCCTTCAGGGGCCCATCTCTTCATCTAGCAGCAAGAGGACACAGAAGCCTCACCCAATGCCAGTCCCTGGACTCTGGAGAGGAATGCCCATCCTCAGCACCTAGCTCCAGCCCTCCTTGCAGGGCCCTGGACAATCTTTCCACTTTCTCTCTCAAGGCTTCAGTATACCTGTCTGCAAGATGACAGTCTCAAGGACAGCTTAGCAGTAGGATGTCTGTGAGAGCCGAAAAGTATGGTGAACGTAAGAATGTTAAGTAGAATCCAGCTCAGGCCACAGTACTACGGCAGTCCTTTCCCTCAGGCACCTGAGACACAGTGAGTCTGCAGTGCCTCACTTTGGAGTGCCAGGCCCTCTCATCTGGATAAGTGACTTCAGGTCAAAGACAGTGTGGGTGGCTGCACACCCCCCTTGCCATCTGCTTCCCTCCTATCCAGAATCAGAGAGCCTGGCTGCAGGCTTGTGCTAGAAAATCACCCCTATCTTCACACAAGCCTACGTCACCCCCACTTCTGCCACATGCACCCTGCTTCCCTCTTTTCAGAGCTCTCACAACGCTGTTGTCTGCCTGCCTGCAGTGGTAATAATTCTGATAAGCTTATAAGAATAAACTCCTCCCCCTGACCCCTAGCAGCCCAACTCCATGTCCTTCTGAGCCTCCACCCTTTCAGTAAAGGGCTTAGCAGAAGCCTTGTTCTCAGTGCAGCATCCAGACAAACACCACTAGGAAGTTTGCACATCGCAAGTGGCCTGGCTTTGTTTTGACAGAGGTTAAACTCATGGAGCATAAAGCTCACCACTGTAGGGTGCTGTCAGGCAGCTCCCTGCAGCCCTTGCAGAAGATGAACCGTCCGAGCAAAACAGTGACCATAGTCATCAGATCCGCGGTATCTGCCTGCAGGAGGCCATCCCGATGGGGTCTGTGGATTCTGGAGGTCCAACTCAGCCAATAACATACTGTCTCAGAAAATTGTTCACTTTAGTAAAAACTCTTTCCCTAAAGCCCTTCCAGAGCTCCAGAGGATTTCTTGCTTTAGGTTGGAACATAAAGCTAACCAATCAGGAATTCCTCTCAGTGCCCAGGATTGGTCTGCTTCAAAACATCTTAAACCTACAGGACAGATGGGGCAGAACCATATTCGTACCAAAAATCCTTGATTGGCATGGTGGTACACACCCATAGTCACAGCATCCGGGAGGCTGAAGCAGGATTGTGAGTTTTGAGGCAGCAGGGACTAACCCCAGAGACCCTATGTCAAGATATCATGAATTAATAAAATAAATATTCTGATCGAAGGGCACCATGGGCAAAGGAACCCAGGTAAGAAGGTAGCATGAATCAGTCCGTCTTTGTAAAGAATTAAACTGAGCCGGACAGTGGTGGCGCACGCCTTTAATCCCAGCACTTGGGAGGCAGAGGCAGGCGGATTTCTGAGTTCGAGGCCAGCCTGGTCTACAGAGTGAGTTCCAGGACAGCCAGGGCTACACAGAGAAACCTTATCTAAAAAAAAAAAAAAAAGAATTAAACTGAGCACTCTCTGAGCTGGAAATAGTCAAGGAGACCTCACCAAACAAGAAAAAGACCCTGGGGAAGCAGAGAGGGTCCAAGAAAAGGTATAAGAGAAGTGGGTGGGATCACCCACTATAGGAGCTCATTGGCCAGCAGGCAAGGTGCCACTAAGACGGGGTGTAACCTTGGACTTGCCAGGCAGAAGGCACATTTACACAAACCAACTGGACACAGTGCTACAGGACTCCCTTGGAAAATGGTAGCCTCTCACACACTGTGGCGGGAGGGTGTCAGCCCTTCTAGAGGGGTTTTGGTCAACATAGAAAGAGTGGGGCACACCCTATGTCCCAGAAGTTCCTGTGGAGTAGAGAGGTGTGAGTGCCCTGGAGGGGTAGGACACAGATTCCTAAGTGACATGGATCCCCGTGGGAGCAGGGGTTGGGAACAGCATAATGCCCACCTCTTACCTGGAAACACCAATGCTAAAGGGAGGAGCACAGGAAGCAAGGGAAGGAAGGGACCCTGCCTATAGTAGGTACTCACAGAGTACTAGTCATCAGCTATTGCAAATGAAAGCCACAGTTAAGACCAGGCACTTGCCTTCAACGGTTCTGGTATTGCCTTCTATCCAGGTAGAGACTCTGGGACCCTGTGACTGCCATCTCCCATGGGGATCCACACCTCTCTACTCCACAGGAACCTCTGAGACATAGGGTGTGCCCCACTCTATGTTGACCAAAACCCCTCTAGAAGGGCTGACACCCTCCCCCCACAGTGTGTGAGAGATTACCATTTTCCAAGGGAGTCTTTATCCATTTCCACTCTTGTGACTGTTCAGCCTCTCTCCAGGGTGTGCTGGGGGCTGTGTTTATTATCCCCAGCCCACAAGCCCTGCTACAGAAAACGTAGCGGGCACTCCTGAGGTCATAGTGGCCCTCAGCAGCGGCTGTTCTTTCCGGCCCACCCCTCACCCCACCCCTCCGATCTTTGGGGTCTGTGATTAGCCTGGGTATTGAATGACCCCTGGTCTTCTTCCCCCACCTCGCAAGGGTTAATCAGCCTTCCTGCAGAGCGGCTGGGCGGCTCGGAAGGAGGCAGCGAAGCGGCCTGGCGGCAGGCTGCTTTCATTACTTTGATGGGATACATGTGCTTGGCTTTATCTCCGGCCCTTTCTCCGTAATTCAGCGCTTGAACGTCTCAGCTGTCGGCCGATCTGCAGACAATTGCTTGGGGTAATACTATCCGGAAAAAGCTGATAAAACGCAGATGTGCTGAGGCCTCTGAAATTTGCGGTTTGCTAAGTGGTTCGAGCGATGCTTGCCTGCGGCCGGGGCGCTTCCCGGAGAGGCTGGGAACTGAGGGGTGGGAGGTGAATTTTTTTTTTTCAAGTGAAAGGTTGAGTAGAGGAAGTGACTATAGAAATTTTTTCTCTGTAATTAGGAAGATCAGCCAATAGAAAGTGGGCGGGAGATGAGACTGTGCTAAAAGACTAAGCAAACAGCTCACACTGGGGTCCTCTCCTACCCTGCCTAGTGACTGGGGCATGTAGAAATAGGGCATCCGGCTTTCTCTGTGTGGCCCGGAATGGGTTGGGGTGAGAATGCTCACAAGGAGCCATGTATGGGTTGTGTGGCCTTGGGTAGGTCCTTTCTCCTCTCTTACACAGTCAGCTCAACTGACAGAACAGGTATCTCACAGTTACCTATGGGGATTGGAGCTTGCCAGCACGTGGCCTGTACATTGTCAGGGCTCAGTGTCTGGATGCTCCCTTTCCTCCTCACTCAGTTGCCCAAAAGACACTGGGAAGGGTAAGTAGCTCGATGCTGTCACCATGTGAACAACACTGAGATTCCCATTGAATGACAGGCAGAGGACCAGTCTGTAAGACTCTGAGATCTGCATTTCTGAAGTCAAAATGACTGGGCTTGAGAAATATCAATCACTGGGTGCTTGGGAGTGGGGGTAAGAGTGGAGTCCCTCAACCCTGTCTGGGAATACCCAGGTCATCTGGCTCAGGTGATAAAACAGATTCCTTGGTGGGAGAGGCAGTGTCAGTGCCACGGGGTTGGAGAGGAACTCCAGGCATCTGCTCCAAGGTAGATAGATTTATCTCCCACCCCCTACACTTCTCAAGTTTAGGTGGCTTCTGCTGCCCAAAGAAGGCAGGCAATGTGACTGCTGTCATCCAGCACACGAGGGCAGAGCCAGACCTCTCAACACCTGATTCTCTGGAGTATAACTGGCCCAGTTAGCAGGTTCACGGAGAAGTGTCCCAAAGACAGTATACTTTACTTTGCCTGTTCCAAACTGTTTCTGTGACAAAGGACACAGCATAGGGAATGGGCATGAGGCTGTGCTGTCCTAGAGGCCATAACCAAGGGTTTCTGAAACACAGAGTAACCTGGCTTCACAGAGGCAGACACTGCTGTCCATACACAGGCCTCATGGGGCACAGTTCTGGATCAACAGTCCCAGAAAGACAGCCAGGCAGGACTCCCAAGGTAAACGAGGATGATGAGTTCTGCACTCCCTTTTTTGTATCATGTTATTGAGAGTATTCCTGTGAAGTGCATTGTCCATACCCATTTTTCAGATGAGGGAACTGAGGCTCAGATGCCATCCACTCCTGCTCAAAATCTTCTGCTGATCAAATCAGAGCTGAGATTGACAACCAAGCTCATCTGGGAGTTTCTGACTCCGAAGCCTATACTTAGTGTCAGTCCCACACTGCTTCTAGACAGACAAACAGGACCAGGGGTGGTGGACAGATGCTGCAGGCTCTGTCAGGGCCTCTTAACTTTGGGACAGAACCTGAGGGCAGGGGCTGCCTTGAAAAGGCTGGTTGGCAATTAAAGGGTAGCGTGTGCAGTTCCCACCTCTCAGAGAAAGAGGGCGTCTGTCCCCCGCTGGGGTGTGGGCAGAGCTGGTAGCAATTTTCCCACAATGTGTAAATTAGTCAGTTTCCCAGTCTGTAAACCCGGCCTTTGAAGCGACCCTAATGAAGCACTCCATTAGGGTTTAATGATGGCTGCCTCCAGCAGGACTCAGCCGAGGCCTTTTGATGTCACGGCCACGGGTTGGAGGCCCAACTTATCTAACTGCCCCGGCAGGCTTAGAAAAAAAAAGTCAAAAAGCCTCCTTAGAGAAGTTGAAAATTTTTTAATGAAAAAAGTTAGCCCTGGCCTGACTGATGGTGGCACTTCAAAGCCTGTGCAAACTAAATTGCTGTGGACTGCTTAATTCAAAAGTGTTCCCTCGCGGGTGACAGCCCAGCAGTGACAAAATACAATTGGCAACAGGAGCCGGCAAGATCAAAGGCTGGCTATTGTAATGGCTTTGTTGCGTGAAGAATGGTGCATTGTCAGGACTTTTGAAGGCTTTTTCTTTTCTTTTCTTTCTCCTATTTTTTTTTTCTTGGCTCCAGCGCCATCCTGCGAGCCCCCTACCCCCTCAGAATCTATGTGTATAAATACATGTAATTACACCCTTCTGATAAGGCACTTCTGTTGGCAGAGGAGGCGGCAGACTGCCTGAGGTTCTGGAGGTCTGTGGAGCTGGGTAACATTGGTTAGATTCTAAAAATCATGCCTGTGTTTTTGTTAGAAAAGGTCCTGTGAGTCACCCTGAGGGTGAATTAAAGCTAATATCCACTCATCATCTTCGGGGCTATTTTAGGATTTTCTTCAGATTAAAACAGCTCTGTCTAGAGCCTCCCTGATGGGGGGAGGAGGAGAAGATGCCAGGGTCCTGAGTCCCCTTGGTTTTCCCAGCTTCCATTTCCCCAGGCCTAAACTAGAGGTTCATTTACTAACTCCACATGAGTTTATTGAAGCTGTGACTTGAAAAATGTTTCTCTGTAGGGTCATTGAGGACTGAGATTGTTCTGGAAGCTCACTGATCCCCTTGGCTTCTTCACTCCCCCTCCCCCTCTCTAGGCCTGCTTCCAGTCTCTGTGGTCACCTGTTTCCAAAACCACGGCCTTCCAAGCTGAACACAGATCCAAGCTGAGATACTCAAAACTCACTCCTGAGATCCAGCAACAGGTGGAAGGAAGTTGGACCCCAGGACCTAGGACTGTGCAATCAGTGCCCCCCATGACCCCCCAGCAGACCCTCACTCCCAGTACTTTAGCTCCCAGTACCCATTTTCTTCCCCAGGAAGCTCATGATCTCTATCTTGCTGCATCTCCTGGAGTTTTCTGGCTGGACAGGATGTTCAGATGAGAGAGGACCAAAAGCCTTTTCATACAACCAGTATTGCAGAAGCCTCTGGAATCCTCTCCTTCCGTGTTCTTAGCCATCAGAAGCAGCTAGGTCATTTGTGAGCTGGGCTGAGGCTGGGACAACAGGGACCTGGGAACTGTTAAGAAGCAAGAACATGTCTGCTTCTTTTATGACCTTCAATATTAGACACCAGGAAGCTGCCCAGTGAAGCACACGGCCTCATATCACTAACTTTAATTGATTAAGGAGACTCATATGGGAATAATTAGAGACCTTTCTGTTGATGACATCTCAACAACAGTGGTGGAATTGGCTTCTGCATCCTCTGGCATCCCCTTAGGTCCCCACAGATACTACTAGCAGGTTCTGTTTTTCCAAAGCACCTCAGCTGGATGGCAGGACCACTGACTGTGGTGTGTGGCCTCAGGGGTGAAGAGAGGATAGGGAGAAGGCTTCTGTTTGCATCTGCTTTGTCTTCCTTCCTTATTTTCTTCTCAACTTCTGTCCTGTCCTTTGTTTTTAAACCTCATTGACACCAAGAATGCTAATTCCCCAAACATTATAAGCAAACATTCAAGGGGTAGGTAGGGAGCACCATTTTAAAACTTCTACTCTAAAGGCTTAAGTTTCTAAGCATGCTATCTCAACATCTATGTGAAGTCCACAGTGTCTCCATGATTCTCCTGCTAGTCATGCTGGGGACCCAGCACTCACCACGGGCCCACTCTCTCTCCATAATCATACACAAGTATGCGCAAACCCAGCTGAGCAATTATGAATAATTAAATCAATTAGAGACAGTCTAGCAGGAGGGATTATGGTCGTTTGAGTGTGGGCCTCTGTAATATTTTAACAGTAAATACATGGGCCCCAGAGAGGCCTGGCAGGGAGACGGGAACAAAAGCGTGTCCAAATGCCAAGCCATGTTGCTGGGTGACCCTCCCTGGCTGTATCGCTGCCTGCCCGGGGAAGACAATGCTAATGAAATGCCAATAAAATATTTTGAGGGAAAGTATGAAAGCTTCAAAATGAGTTAATTAAAAGCGGATCAAACACAAGGCTCCAAAAGTATGTGCAGTAAATTTCGGGCTTGAAAATTTGACAGAGGGGGAAGTTTTCGTTTTGTTTTGTCCCCAGCACTAGGCAGAACTTTAAAGTGGCAGAGCTGGGCCTCTGGATTGCTGTCTTCCAAACATCAGCCTCTGCCAGTTTCCACACCCAGTAGTGATGCTCAGGGGTGCTTCGAACCCCATCTGCTGCCTCTCATGGTGGCAGAGACCAGCTAGGGCCTCTCTCCAAGCCTGGGTCAGGACGAGGCCAATTAGAAGCTGCTTCAAACATGGCATGGACGGGGAGGGGGGGCTGTTCCTAGGAGCAGCTGTGCGCCAAGGCATTTGTAGAGCAAAATCTTGACTCTATTTACACTCACTCTGCTGGCCATCAGCACTCAGTGATGCCCAACGATGACAGCTTGTAGAATTAGCACTGTGGTGGCTTGGCTTCCTGGCAGGGGCTGGCTGGGCAGTCTTCTCACCATGCTAGAATGCACCCCAGAGCCATCTGGGAAGCAGCAGTGAAGCCATAGACTTCCCAGCTTCCATCATCTTGGTGGCCTAGAAGTAACTGGCACCTCTCAGGCTCACTGTGGACCAGATAAGAGAACAGAAGGACAAGGGTGGCTTTGATGATATCAATTATGGCTAGCTTTGGTCCAGCAAAGAGATTTGAAGCAAATGTTCCAGTAACAGACAACGACTATTCCTGTCAAATGACACTGACCAGTTCCCTGACCAGGACACAGATGCTATAGGAGGAAAGGACAGGAATAATAAGGTCTCTGACAGACAGAATTCAGTCTGGCCCACAGAAAGCTGCCAGAAAGCCTTCCTTCTAGACCAGAGGTTCTCAAGCTGCTTTGGGCTTGTATATCAACTATATTATGATTCGAAACAATAGTTATGAAGTAGCAATGAAATAATTTTATAATTGGGGCCACCACAACACAAGGAACTTTATTAAAGGGTCACAGTATTAGGAAGGTTGAGAACCACTGTCTTCTAGGGTACTTCTAGAGTTGGCCCTGCATCTATTTCTGGTCTCTCTGCTGAGTATAAGATGGTCTGTACCAGCATCCTCTTGTCTGATATAAGGATGCCGGTGTTCAGAGAGGTCCAGGAACTTATCCGAGGCCACACAGTAGAAAGCAGCCCTCAAGTGATAAAATGTCCTAGCTCACAGGCTGTGTCTGTGCCTGTTGTGTTATGTGCCATCTGAGAACACTGGTGCTACTGATCTCGGTGTGAAGATTCCCTGTGAAGGGCTGCCACACATGAAGAAGCTCAGTGTCTCGCTATGATTTTGTAGGCTGTTTGAAGGTTAGATCCAAGGCCCTATGCAAACATGCTTTTCTCCAAGCCTCCATGATCTCCTGGTGAATTTGATGTCCTGTCTTGACATTCATACATTATAAACTCTCACCAGTCACTGATTTGCCAATGCTCCAGGCAAGCAAGCACCCAAGAGCCCAATCCCCTCAGTCACAAAGGGACACTCCTGTGCAGTGAGAGAGCCTTTTGGACTCCTTTGAAATCAAGTCCTCTTCCCTCTGTGGTAGCTGGTTCCTCATTGTTCTTGACTGTGCTTCACCTGGCCCCCAGTTACTCAGAGTCTTGGCTTATGTGAAGCAGTTCTTTCTCTCTTTGGTTTACACTACTCTAAGGCACTGATGTCACATGGGGAGGGATGCTGTTCTTCCTAGAAATCCTCATCCCTCCTCCCCCCAACACACAGACACACAGAGACACACACACGATATGAATTTGATGTCTCTGACTCCTGACCTGCTACGATCTAGTGTCTTGCTTTTTTTGCTTGGTGGTTTTCTTCCAAGGGCCACACAGTCATAATATCGCATTCCAGCTTGTTTTCCCAAGAACATGCAGAAACTTAACCATCCAGAGAGGGCTCTGGGTACATTCACATGCATTTAATCATATGCCCCAGGAGAGGTGTGCCTGTAGCCATGGATGTTCCCTGGTTCCCTGTGCAGGACAGCCCAGTGTACAAACTTGAGATGTAAAGATGCCTCAGTGGGCAAAGCAATTAAGCACAAAGATCAGAGCTCATATCCAACTACCCACAGAAACACTGGTGTGTGTGGCAGCCACCCATAATCCTGGTGCACAAAAGGCAAGAGATAGAGAATCCTCTGAAAAAGCTGAGAACCCAAACAGCTGGCTGTGGGTTTGATGAGAGAGACCCTTCCTCAATTTATAAGGTGGGGAACATTGACTAAGACTCCCAGTATCAATCTCAGGCTTCAACAGACACTTTCATGTATACATGCAAACCATGCATGCATGTAACACCATGTACATTCTCAGGAAAACACCTTTGCTACTGGGAAGAACAGAAGGTTGCTGAGTGACAGGTGGCAATCTGGAACAGGCTGGCAAGACTGTCCACCCAGGTGACCCTTGAATGACAATAAACACAATCAAAACATGATTTGGGAGTCTGATAGTAGAAAGAGTTAGCTGAGGCCCTATAATCCAGCAGGTGAACCCCAGGAGGAGAGGGTATGGGCAGCCATATTTAGAGTGTCTCCCAGAAGAGCGGAGTCACCCTGATTCCCGAAAGATGCTGCTGGCCCTCCTCAGCATCCTCACAGCCAGGAGGTAGGAAAGGAGGCCTGAAGATGAGGAGCTGGCGGCTCTCAGGAGACCCTGCCTCTGTGGGAAGAACCCACCTCAAGTCTGGCCACACTCAGTTCCTGATTCCTGGCAGGCTGGTTATCAGACAACCCCACAGAAGTTCTGGAGGATATGCAGGGCTTAAAGGGTGTGGCGGAAGGGAAGGGGTGTTGAGCCCCATTTCCCTACCTGCAGCTTTGTCTAGGCATCCATCCTATCCTAACTTCAGACCTCACTTCTAGCTCCTGTCTTGGGTCCTTAACAAGCTGTTCAGTCCCTAGCTGGGGATACCCAACTCAGAAGACTGCACGGATAGGTGTGAAGCTGAGCTCCAAAGTTTGTAAAGCTACTGTCCCTGGTCCTAAGACTAGCTCTCATCCACAAAATGGAGGTGACCCTGATATCTGCCTGGCTGCTCACAGTAGTTCTAGAACTCACTCTGTAGAACAGGCTGGCCTCCAACTCAGAGATCGGCCTGCCTCAGCCTCCCCAGTGCCAGGATTGAAGCAGCAAGCCACTATGCCCAGCTCAGGTGTGTTTTAGCAGGAATACAGTGCATACGGAACACAGAAGGCAACATCTTTGTCTTTCTTGATGTGGCAGGGAGGAATGACAAGCCCCAGCATTTCTAACAAGTACAGCCCATCTCCAGCTTTGCATAAGAGAGCTGGAGGAGCCAGTGGACGTCCTTGGGAGTCAAAGGGGGGGGGGGCCAAAAGATCAGAATTTGAGGCCTGCTGCCTCCCTTTTGCTCTGTCTGTCCCACAGACAATTTTGCACCATTGTAGAAAGTTCTAGTCCTTGAGAGAAGAGATGTGAAAACCACAGAGAAGAATGATAGTGTGTCTGCAGCTGGGGAGATGAGGCTCCCTGCAGCATTGGGCAGAGCAGGCACATAATCACAGAAGGGTAGAGGGAAGGAATGAAAGGGAAAATAGATATCCATCTTCCCAGAATGTGAGATGTCACATAGACACCACCCACCCACCCACAACTACACCCCTGCCCAGGCTCCCTCCTGCAGTTCCAGGAACAAAGTACTGTCTTCTTGTAGCACGGGTACATACTTCCTCTTGGCTCCTAGACCGTCTTCCTCGACTTGCTTTTGGTTGATACCACTTTCCTGGGAGACCTTGGTTAGCCTCTACCTGCACCTTGAAGGGTTAATGGATTGCTAGAAGTCACTCTGAAAACCCACTGCCCTAGCCCTTTCCCTGTAGGTCTCCCATGCTGCCTTTCCAGAGCTCTTTTTCTATGCCCCAAGGGCTTCCTACACAGCCTGCAGCCAAAGCCCCTACACAAGGACCTCCCCTCCTCCCCACTGGATTCCCTACAGGGCCACCACGCAAAAAACAAGGGGAACAGAGAGCAACCATGTTTTAATTTACTCGATTAAATCACCATGTGGACAGAGGCTTGCGAAGGAATCTGCTCTACAGAACTTTCCATTTAATAGAATTAGTTGAAACCAGATCAGCCGAGCCCCCGTCCCTGCAGGCCATCTGCCCAGACAGGGAACCGGCTTCCCTAAACAGAACCCCATGCTGCCGGGAGCCTCCTCTGAGGGGCCGGCAGGGAGTTGCCCCCTGCACCGGCCTGTCTGCTCCAAAGGCTCAAAGCCCTTCCCTGTGGGGCCGGCAGGGCCAGCAAAGCTCACCACCGATTTCAGCTCCGGGGCGAGCGGGGGATTTTAATCAGCATCACAGTTGGCTCCACCTGTGGAAGGCGCGTGCCAAAACTGGGCACTATGGAGGGAGATGCCAACGGAAAGGATTTTAATTCAGAGAAAACTTCTGTCACATCTACTGCCCAGACTCTTCTGGAAAATTAGATAAACTAACATTTACTCAGTATTTTCGCCTCCCAAGAAGTTTTCCACGTGTTTTATTTAGTCTTTATGGCAATACTACCAGGAGGGTCTGTTGTTGTTGTTTTCTTCTTCTTCTCTGTCTCCTCCTCTTCCTCCTCCTCCCCTCCCCCCCCCCCCCCCCCACCCCCTCCCCCTCCCCCTCCCCCTCTCTCTCTCTCTCTCTCTCTCTCTCTCTCTCTCTCTCTCTCTCTCTCTCCAGATCCGTGGCAGTGGAGTTTAGTCACCCAAGGCCACAGAGTGAAGCCACATCCAGGCTTCAGAATTCTAGAAGGTAGTTACAGCATTCGAAAGCCTACTATCCCGAGGCAAAGGACACAGTGTTGCCTCTACTGTGGTATCTGTTTTCCAGCTTTTTCCGCTGTGTGTTGGAGCCTGGAATGATTACTTCAAATCCTACCAAAGTGGTTCTTTGGACCAGGGGAAATGGTTTAACTCCTAAGTCTGGGTTTCCCTGTCCTGGGGGTGGGGGGCATGCAAGAGAACAGTGACAACTATCTCAGTGTCAGAGGGAAGGGAGAGTGCAGGGGAAGCGGGGGCTGTCTGCACACACTGTTGGGACTCAACACTCCTGCTGGGAGTTCCAGGTTGTCAGTACAAATCCTGGGACTGACCCTGTTAATCCCCCAGGGAGCGAATGCCAGAACCTTAGGTGCTCAGGCACCTACCATTCCAAGCAGAGCCTTGTAAACTCAGCCTCAGGGCCAAAGGCAGACGCTTGTTTTTATGAATGGTTTTATTGGTACAGTATAGTATCCAATCCTCTATTTATCATCTATGCTGTTTTCTCCTCACACCAGCAGAGCAGAGAGTTGCAACGAAGGATGGCTCAAGAAACCATGAATATATACTGTCCTGTCCTCTGTAAAAAATAAAATAAAATAAAATCTGCCAAACCCTAATTTATAGTGAACAGTCATGGATTTGGAGGTGTGGCTCAGTAAAAGACTACTAGCCTAACATATACAAGGCACCAGCACAGAGGCAACCCTACCTGACCAAGAGGCAGGAGAGGAGGGAGAAATGGCCACGGTGGCACTTTATCCTGAAGGGCACCTGCAAGGCACTCAGCCCTAAGGATCCTGTATCCTCATCCTAGAACTAGTTTGGGTCCGAAGTGTTTGATGGGGCATTCTTATGTGACAAATAGAAATTTTAAATGTGCCCTGGTTAGTCCCCTTGGGGAGTTTTAAAGGAGGGTCATGCAGTTTTAAAGGAGGGTGGGGTGCAGCTGTTCCATTATTAAAGAACTCTTTCTAAGTCTGTGACTTTCACCACATGGGAGGCTGCTATGTGCGGCTGATGCCCACAGATTTATAAGGTCAAGTTTTATAGGCCTCCAGATCTGCACGGTGTCTTACCACATGCTTGTTACAACTGCATGATGCTGTCCTGCTAAACCGGGCAGCTAATATATTATGCTTCGTGGTTGCAGCAGACACGAAGGAAATGCTCCAAGTAAAATACGGCCTCTGGAAATCTGCAGTGTCCCAGTTTCTCTGCCCTGGTTGGGCAGTTTCATAGCCCTGGACTATGGTTGTTTTTCTCATTTTCATCCTTAACTCCCAGCTGGCAGGTGCTGTTCAGTTGATGGACCCAGATGGCCTCTATGTGTAAATACAGACCCTCATCTACCTTGAGGCAGGAGGAGCTCTGAGGAGAGCATTTCTCCAACTGGAGGAGAATGTGTAGTCCTCTCCAGCCTAGGCCCAAAGGAGGCATCACTACATCACTATAGCATCGGCAGGAAGGTCACTTTGGGCTGCAACCTTTGAGCTGAGGATGTTTAAACAGAAGAAGTGAAGTGTCCTGGACCAGGATGCCCCTAGCAGTTAGGTATCTGGGTGTCCATCCCCTCAGCATAGGCTTCCCAAACCCGCTACCTCAGAGGACTTCCTGGTGTGAACAAGGTCTCAGCCAGTTCTAGGAAGCAGAGGCAAGGGTCCTTCTTGATCATTCAGGAAGGGGATTCAGAGATCTTGTGGATAGAAGAGGGTAATGGAAGGGCCTGCTGACCTTAGCCCTGTAAGTCAGAGGTTCTCAATGTATGGGTCAAGACCCCTTTCACAGGGATCATCAGAAGACACAGATATTTACATTACAATCCATAACCATAGAAAAATTATAGTTATAAAGTAACAACAAAAATAATTTTATGGAGAGTCACCATAAGGAACTGTATTAAAGGGTCACAGCATTAGGAAGGCTGAGAACCACTGATCTAGACAGAGTGATGCCCAGTGGTTATTTCCTAGCCCTTCTCTGTGACGGGGAACAGTAAAGGGTCCTCAATCCAGAGGCTCTTATTTTACCCATATGTTGAATTAATAAACCAGATACAACACACATGTGCACACAAACACATGCACACGTGAGAAGAGAGTTAGTTAGAATGGAGCCTAGCCCCTTCTCAGAGTGAGATGCTGGCGTCCTACTAACCTCAGGAAGAAACTTCATCACACGGCTTGCTGTAATAGTAGAGGGGCCCATGCTCTTACTCAGGGTGGTGGCCAGCATAAACCTGGCTGCTTGATTCACAGGGGAGGGAGGGAGAGCAGTTCCCCACATGACACTAGGGGGTGGGGGGTGTTGTTCATACCCAGTTGGGTTCAGCTGGAAGATAGACCTACAGAGTGCAAGAATTAGCCTACTCTTCTCATCTCAGGAGAGTTGAACAGATCCAGAATCAGTCCCTCAACACAGCCGCCAAGCACTGGCCAGGCTGGCCTAGTCAGGGATTCCAGGATAATCCTGGTACTATGGTCCTCCAACAAGATGCTGAGGGAAGGGGCCAGGATTCTGCTTCTGCCAGTGTCTCACCTCTAAGTGCCTAGCATGATGTGAGCCCCTGGTGGTCTGCAAGGCTCTCTCCTGGGAGGGCATCTGGGTATGAAAGACAGAACAACAGAGGTAAGTCCCCGCTGGGGGCCTGAGCATATTCAACCTGTGGTCCAACACTATAAATACTTGATTCAAATACTAGGGAATGTTTTTGCAGATTTTCCCTCCCTCCTCTCACTCAGCTCTTGAGAGTAAATCTTGTCAATGACAACATCTTGTCATAATGTCAAAAGAACAGACACATCTGCAGGCATTCCACCTGTCTGTAGTATCTCTCAGGCAATTGTACCTTACCACCCCTCAGGGCAGGATTTCTGAGAAACTCTATCTCCATTCATAGAAGGAAGCAATAAATTCTTATTTGACCATCATTACACGTGGAGCAACAGGTGTGTGGACAGGTTGTGCAACTCACTGACGGTCACACAGCAACCTGGGGGAACCTGGGATCCATTTCCAGTGAGGCGACCCTCTCTGGAGAAAAAAGGCCATGGATCTTGGTGGCCTGAATTTGATCCTTGGAATTCACACACACGGTAGAAGGAGAGAACTGATTCCTGCCAGTTGTCCTTTGTCCCCCACCATCATAGGATGCCATCATGGGGCCGAAGCTCTTCCTAATCACTGTCCCAACTATCTACAACTTTCCCACAAATGCCAGCAGCAGCCTTTCCTCCAGAGCAGTCTGGTATCATGTCTCTCTTCCTGTATCCTAGGACTGTACTGAGCGCCGTGATGGGGAGCTTGGGAAAGCATCCTTGAGTCTTTAAAGTTCCTGGCTATTAACTGAAGCCCTTCTAGTTGGGGGACGAGAAGCCCCAAGTCTCCTGCTCATGACTCTGCCTTGTCCAGCATCACATCTCCTCTGGATGCCCCTTGCTTGTCCAGCACAGGTTCTGAGGCAGTGGCTCCTCCTGTCTGTTTTGTATTTAGTGCCCCAATTACTGCCAAGTTCACCAACTCAAAACTACTTCGAAATGCACTGTGCCCCAAGGCAGTGCCTGGAAAAGTCGGCTGGTTTACATTTCCATGCTGTGTTCCTCCGAGGCCCTGGTACCCCAAAGAGGAGATCTGTGGGGGCAGGATACAGCAGAGAGAGTCCCCTGTCCTCCCTCCTCACCTTGCTTCTTCCTCAGTGTTCATGGCTAAGTGAGTTTAGTCCCTGCCATAGACTATGGACAAGGCACTGATATGGCCCACCAATAGCCACCAGGTCCAGCTTCCATTTCTTATAGAATCTTGGTGACAAACCCAGATGTTCAAGGGCCCAAGAGCTTTGATGGGGTTATCCTGGAGGCTTTACTTTCTCAATAGGCTCCTGGGCATCAAGATGCCAATTATGGAAGCACACACCTCAGAGGACATGGCTGTGAGGTAGGGTTACATAAGATAAAAACCACAAGGGCCAAGCCGAGAGGTCCAGACTCAGGGACCCCAGGCAATTAGCAGTTAACAGTGGAGTGCGATGGATGTACAAGACCCAACTGAGAACAGTGAGGCCTGTGGGGACTGAGGAGACCTCTTAGCTCTGGTGTATAGGACCAGGCTGGAACATGGACCCAGAACAGCCAGAGCTACATAAGAGCTAGGCTCACTGGTGAAATTTAGCTTTGATTGTCTATTGCTGTGATGGCTGATTGTGATTGTCACCTCAATGGTACCTGAAATCACCCAGGAGAGGGCCTTACAGAGAGGGTTGACTGAGGAGTTGTCTCAGAGTGGACAGCACTTCTAGCAGGAGGCTGAGGTATACAGAGGTATACCTCCTCCCTTCTTCCCTGCTGAGTGAGGACATCTGCTCCAGCTGCTGCTGTTCTTTCCAGACAGGAGACCCAGACCAAGCTTCTCCTACCCTCCCAACGGACTTCACGCCTCAGCTCTCTAGGAATCCTCCAAGCCTCCAACAAGCGATCCAAACCACCCAGCCTGTATTGCATACGCCAATTTAGTGAGTCCCTTTGTGGTACACGCTTATCCCACGGATTCTGCTCCTCTGTAGAATCCTGACTAATACAGCCATTAACTCGGAGCTTTTGAAAAACACACACCTAGCTATTTCACAGGCCACCACATGGACACTATATTAATTACGTTTCTGTTCCTGTGATCAAACACTATGACCAAGGCAACTTATAGAACAGTTTATTTGGGACTTAGCGTTTGTCTTAGTTTGGGTTTCTGTTGCTATGAAGAGATACCGTGACCACAGCAACTCTTACTTATAAAGGAAAACATTTAATTGAGGCTGACTTACAGTTTCATAGATTTGGTCCATTATTGTCATGGCCAGAGCATTGCTGTGCACAGGCAGACATGGTGTTAGAAAAGGAGCTGAGAGCTTTGACCCAGATGGGCAGACAGCAAGAAGAGAATGTCACATTGTGCCTGACTTGGGCATCTGAGACCTCAAAGCCTATCCTCAGTGACACACTTCCTCCAGCAAGGCCACACCTACTTCAACAAGGCCACACCTCCTAGCAGTGGCACTCCCTATGGGATTAAGAGGCCTTTTTTTTTTTTCAAACCACCACAGGGTTCCAGAGCGTCCTTGATGGCTGAGAAAAAGTCACAGGCAGAAGGCAGCAGAGCAGCAGCTGAGAGTTTACATTCTAAACCACAAACAGGAAACAGGGAGAGAGCTACTCTAAATGTCTTTTGAAACTTCAATGCCCACCTTCCTGTGACAAACTTCCTCCAACAAGGCCATGCTAATGCTCCTCAAACAACCGCCAAGTGGGGACCAAGTATTCAAATGCCCTATGGGGAAAAATCTCATTCAAACCATCACAAAGAATCATAGAACTGTTCTGGTTTCTCACTGTCCCTGTGTCTTGGGAGTAGGATGACCCTTGGGGCATTCCCACAACCACACAGTGCATCCTATTCTTCTGCTCTTGCATTGACTTTGCTGGTGTCATGTGACTGGCTCAGTTATCAAGGTTGGTTCAGATATCTACTCC
The DNA here is from genome assembly GCF_004785775.1 of Grammomys surdaster. Taxonomy (NCBI): domain Eukaryota; kingdom Metazoa; phylum Chordata; class Mammalia; order Rodentia; family Muridae; genus Grammomys; species Grammomys surdaster. Next base: position 1,995,219 of record NW_021620993.1, on the reverse strand, counting down.
AGCTCCCTACCTGCTTTGGTGTCATTTCTTTGGTTCAGGTGACAACACTCTGAGCTGGAGCTGGAGAGGTGTCCCTGTGGTTAAGAGCACTGACTGCTCTTGCAGAGGACCTGGGCTTCATTCCCAGCACCCACATAGCAGCTCACAACTACCTGCAAATCCAGTTCTTGGGATCCAACACCCTCTTCTGGCCTCCTGGGCATGATGTGAAAATATCTACATGCAGGCAAACACTCATATGTACCTAAATAAATAAATATTAAAATGAAAGGGGTTAGCTTGGCCTCCAATTCCAGGCTTCAGCCCACTGGGTACAGATGTTACAGAGGCATGACCTTGTCATCATGTCTGGCCACACTGTACACCCAGTCAAGATCAGAGATAATGAATACCCTCAGCTAGCTTTTTCCTGTCTTACACTGGTCTGGACTGCTGCCTAGGGAATGGTGCCACCCATGATGTGTTTGGTCTTCCTGTATCAGTTATTACCAGAACGCTCCCCCACAGACATGCCCACAGCCAAAGATGATCTAGTTAATTTCCTCGGCTGAGGCTCTCTTCTCACTAGATTCGAGGTTGTGACAAGTAGACCATTACAAACCAGCCATCACACACCCAGGGTCCCACTGCCTACTTCCTGCTTGACACCTGTACTTGCTGATTTGTTTTAAAGATTTATTCATGTGCATTGATGTTTTACCTGCATGTGTGTCTGTGTAAGGGTGTCAGATCTCCTGGAACTGGAGTTATAGTCCATTGTGAGCTGCCATGTGGGTACTGGGAATTGAACCTGGGTCCTCTGGAAGAGCAACCAGTGCTCTTATTCTCTGAGCCATCTCTCCAGCCCTGACACCTGTACTTGGACGTCCAACATCATCCCAAATTTAAGAGTTTCTTAAGCCAGTCTCCAAGGCTTTTTGTCCCCTGAATGGTCTAGCTGGGTACAGCCTAGCTCACCCAACCCCCAATTGCCTGTTATTTGTTATTTGAAGCCACCAGTTTAGAGGAAGTGATTTGTTCACACAGTAGTAGCTGTCTTGTTAGCCAACGACATCCTTCCTGCCTTTTTTTTTTTTTTTGCTAACATTTTCCTTTCTTGAGAGATGATGTTATCCAAATAAGGGCAAACCAGAACTCCTTTAGTACATGTGAGAAACAAATGACAGTATAGGTTTGTTCACAAGAAAAGAATCTAGAAAGCCTCTTTCAAGACCATGTGACATGCAATGCTTTTGTTGACATACATGTATTTGATTCTGACAGCCTGCGGGACTTACTGGAAAAGATACTGGAAACTCCCAACTCACAATTTTATGGCAGAAAAAATGTTATGCTGAGTTATTTGGATGTTAATATAATTTTCCTATGTAAATAATAGCTTAAATAGAGTGAGACACAGCGAAAATAGTCTATAGAATGTGGTGGTGTTTACAGTAAGGGGTACCCTCCTGGGGGTATCACCAGGTGGCATTTTTGGGACACAGCCTGAATTTCTTTGGTCTTCAGACATTGGTGGTGGTTGTGGCAGCTTTGTGGGCTTTGTGGCCACTTTCACTCAGGCTGATTGGCAGAGTGATGTCAGCTGAGAGAGAAGCAGGTGCTGTATAGGACACGTGATGTTGGAAGGGCGTATAAAAAGAAATTGACGGACAGTGATGGGGGTTGAGTTAGGGTTGCTGGTACAGCTAGCTGTGCAATGCTTGTGGGTCTCGCATCTTTGCTGATCTGTACTTCAGGCTGAACTGCTGATTTCCAGACAACACAGAGAAGAGTGGTCCAAAGAACTTTTCTAAACAGGTCCACTTCCCTCCACCCCACCCCCCATATTCTTTCTTTTCCACGACCTCTGGTGGGTGTTGGGCTAAAAGGGTTAAAGCATTGAAGAACCATCATTAAAAGTAGGTTTTGAAAATATTAAAGTTACAACAGGTTCCAGGCTTGAGGTCACATGGTGCACATATTCACATAGACACACAGACAGCCGCTGTCCTGACTGATGCTGCCACACGGTGCTGGGCATCAGCATCTGCTCAGAGATTATGTCCATCCAAAAGATCTCAGGGTCACTTCAGGTGACATGGACACTTCACTCTGTTCTGTGCTGGGGTCAGGGTGGATTGGGTGCTAGCTTCCTGACAGCTGCTTTCCTGAACCTGGGATGGGAAGATCCAATCCCCAGGCAAAATATCCTATGGGTCTCACTACAAATATATCCAGCTGTTTGTGATGGGCCTAGAGGTCCCATAAGGCCCACCTGAGCCCCACAAATCTGCTTCCAAGGCTGATGCTGCACTTGAAAAACGACCATTAAGTTCCCCGCCCCCCACCATTTGTGTGTGTGTGTGTCTGTCTGTCTGTCTGTCCGTCTCTGTGTATGTAAGTGTCCGTCTCTCGTGTGTATACACGTATATGTGGGCACATGTGTATACACACATGGGAAGGTCAGAGGTTGATGTTGGATGTTTTCCTCTCTCTCCATCTCATACTTTGAGACAGGGTCTCTCACTGAACACAGAGCTCAGGCATTCAGTTTGACTAGCTGGCCAGTGAACTCCAGGGATCTCTACCAAGAGCTGGGGTTACAGCTGTATACTGGCTTTTATATGGATTCTGGGGATCTGAACTCAGGTTCCCATGCTTATGTGAAAAGCATTTTATAGGCCAAAGCATCTCCCTACCCTCTTTTTTTCTCTCTCTCTTTTTTGATCTGTTTAGAAATGCCTTGTGTCAGTTATGGCCTCAGTGGGGAAATGGATACCCTACTTTGGGCTTTGATAAGAAGTTGAATATTGAGGGCTAAAGAGATGGCTCAGTGGTTAAGAGCACTGACTGCTCTTCCAGAGGTCCTGGGTTCAATTCCCAGCAACCACATGGTGGCTCACAACCATCTGTAATGCAATCTGATGCCCTCTTCTGATGTGTCTGAAGACAGCTACAGTGTACTCATGTAAGTAAAATAAGTAAATCTTTTAAAAATTATTAAAAAGTTGAATATTATAGAGTGTAGGTCAAAGGGAGGCAGAGAAGGAACACGAGATACCCTGTCTCTCCAATCACCTTCCAGAGCTTTCTGCTAACCAAACACAGCTGGAATCCAGTTGATAGCAGCTTGTGAGCTTTTAGCCTATAGGTGCCAGCCCCTGGGGATATTTTGCAGAGTAAAGGAGAGTAAGGATGGATCTTGGAGTCAACTGGTACTAGGACCCCACTGACTTACCCAACCCACGTGGCCTCCATACAAAGCTACCAAGGCCCTGAGGTGTGGAAGGTCACCTCTTACTTCGGATCATAACTTGTGGCCACACTAAGGCCTGAGGACAAGGCAGAGCCTATCATCATCTTTGAATCTGAGGCCCCAAGTGGGAACTAAAGACATGGCAGGGATTCACGAATATTGACCAGGGGACCCAATTGTTCTTCAATCCTATCCCTCCCTTCCCTACCTCATTCTGCTCTGTCATGCCACAAGGAACCCAAATAAGGGACAGATACTGTTGTTATAGTTTCCCCTTTCCTCAAGTTGTTGGTCAAATTCAGAGCAATCCCAGTTGTAAGTCCCATGAGGCATTTTCATGATGATGCCAAAAGTTTAAAGGGTGTGAAGCTGGTTCTAAAATTTGCATGTGTGTGAGCCCCAGCTACTCTCAAGGGGTGCAGTGAAAATCATGTGCTGTGGCTGTCCTGACGGCTGCCTTCCCCAACTCTATCCTAAAGCCTCAAAGGGAATCAGAGGAACCTGCAGTTAGTGAGTTTTCCATCACTGTGACAAAATATTAACACCTGAGATAACTCAAAAGGAAGAAAGGTTTGTCTTGGCTACAGCCAACAGTTGACTTCATTGATATTGAGGCCATGGCAGAAAATCGTGGTGGGAACATCTGGAACATCTGGAGCGGGAGGAGGGGTGTGGGGAGAAAGGGAAGGAAAAAAAAACACAGTTGAGGGAAAGAAGAAGGAACTTTTCTGGAAAGAGATGGATGCCATTCCAAGAGATGTAGTAGGCACTGGCATCAGGAAGCTGGTAGGCACACCCGAGCCAGGCCGCCATGCCTGCATACTGCTAATGACCTTCTTCTCAGCTTAACTTCATTCGTGTGTCTTACCCTTGATCCTGGCAGTTAGCCTTCTCCAAACTGCTAGCACACCCTCATAGTGGCTAGTCTTTTTTTTTTTTTTCAGTAGGCAAGTTGCTCCTACCCGAGGGCATGGGCCATAATGATCATCTCAAACTGCGTCACAACAGCTCTATGAGCCGTTCCTGTTTTCTCATTGAGAAGAGGCAGGCTGAAAGAAGGCCACTGGCTCAAGGCTACCTCAGACTCCACCTTCTCCCTGTCACAGGCTCCTGTCATTCTGCAAAGTCAGCAATGATCCTTAGTCTTCCAAGGTTCTGAGAGATGAAACCACACACCCCATACCTTCTGCTGAGCAACCAGAATGCTAGGACGAGATTCCAACCCCAGAACTGCCTAACAAGTCCGGTCTCTGCCCACAGTTCTTTTCTGATTCCTGTTGGTATCATTAGAACAATGGAGGGATGAGGTCTGAAGAGGCACCAGGACTCTGAATATTTCTGTGCCAACAAAGGAGTGCCCCCAAAGTGGACTGCTCCAACAAGATGATAAGCTTCTCTGGCTCATGGACATTCACTGAAAAAAACAAAAAATAGACAGACAGACAAAAACTAGAAGAGACAGTCAAGGCTTGCAATACAATGTTCTAGCTCTTCCGGGTTTCCACAACGGATTTCAGTTTTTCATTAGTGGCTTCGTAAGTCTCTACCTTTTTTTTTTTCTTTTTTTGGAGACAGCCTTGTTGTTTAGCCTATGTTGACCTCAGATCTGTGACCCTCAATGTTGAGATCACAAGCTTGTACCACCATGCCTGGCTTAACTTTGGCACTAAGCATATGTATATGCATATGTACATGTCGCGGCTAATTTTTTAACCCACTCTATGCTCCTGGCAGGTCGGACTTGCAGCCACCTGCCAGAGCCCTCTGGATTCAGGAATGAAGCACGCACGCACATACACACACACTAGCTTAATTTTGATTTGCCTTGACTAGCTCACTGGCTGGATACTTCTAAAACTCCCTGCAGCTAACAAATACTCCCCCTCCGGCATTCCTGACTTAACATCTCCTAAATCTATATTCCATCTTTGCTGCCCTGACTCCTTCTGGGCAGCCCCCTATCTTTGCTGCCCAAGACACTTCTGGGCAGCCCTTCCAGGGGCCACTTTTCTTCTTGTACCTACATTTCGGCCATTACTCCCTCCTGTTCTTTCCTGGCATGGTCTGTCCTACCCCTCCTCATGGTGGATCCTTCCTTCCTCCTTCTTCCCCCAGGAACCTAGAAGTCCGTCTCTTTCGCCCTGCCCAACCATTGGCCATTGGCTCTTTATTGAGCATTCAAAACCCAATTGGGGACAGGGACCTTCAACATTTGAACACGCAGATTCCCGATTTTGAGGGGTGAATCAAGGCAAAGCATTAGAACCAATTCCCAACAGTATGTGTACATGCCCATGTATATGATATGTATATGTATGTGCATATACACAAATATTATATAATTATATAATATACATAACATATATTATGTGTGTTATAATATACATAACAGTTAATATATAAAATAATGTTATATATAAAATGGTCCCATAAAAGCCCTTGATAGACAGTATCAACCAAAGTAGAGTCAGCTTTCTGTACTCTCAGTTCTTTTTTTTTATAGCTCAGTATAATGGAGGTTTGTTTCCTATGTGATAATCTCACCAGCTTTTAGCTGTTCCCGTCCTGACAGGTATCCTCCCCTGACTCTACTCAAGCCTGCTGAAGAGGAAGAGGGGTATAGAGGAAGAGGAACTCTGTCCAGCCTATATTTCCTTCCTACTCACTCATCTCAGCATAAGAGAACCAGGGCGTGGTTTCCATTCCCCATCCACCCTGTTGTCTTTTTGCTGTGTTTGAGGCAGGTTTCTAGTCAGACTAGGAAGTGCAGCTAGTTGGTTGGGACTGCCAGCATGTGCCCCTTACCTGTCCCCTGAACTCAGCTTGAGTCCAAGTGAATGGCTATGTTGCTTCACATGTCTGGGGCCACATCAGCGTCATGTATAAATGCTACAACAAAGACCTGGATGTCCACACAGATCTGTCCATAAAGCATGCTAAGGGAAGCCTGGCACCAGGCAGGACCACCCAGAGTTCCTCTCCAAGCTCTAACCCCTATCCTGAACTTCCACCACCTCACTCCTATCAAACTCAGGCAGGTTTAAACAGTGGGTGGTCTGTGACTTTTGCTGGACCCATCCCAGAACACCCTGGACATCTTCTCTTCCTTTTTGCCAACACTTGGCCGCAGCAGCATCTCCTCTTTGATGACCTCAGGCTGGGCCATCCCTCCTGCTGGACTTCTTCTAGTCTTTCTGTCTTCTCTCAGGAGGAAGCTCTGTGCTAGCTCTTCAGACTCACCAGAGGTTCAAATACCACCCTCCCATTGGTTCATGAGGACAAAGCTCCACCTAAAACTCAACATCCCCAACCTCTAAGGGAGGCCAGTACCAGAACCGCTAAGGGAGCTGACACAAACAGAAGGACTGCTCAGATCAGTCCATCCCATAACACCCTGAGGGACTATCATCTACATGCCAGCTCTAGAATGGAGGTGTCTGGCTCCTATCACACTGTACCTTGTTCTTGAGAATGAAGCTCTAGCAGGAGGGAGAAGAATGAAGTTAATTGATCAAGAAACTGGAAGGATCCAGTATATTCCAGCCCTTGCAATTGCCTGCTCACCCCACTACAATCCCCTTCAGTTTTCCTGAGGTGAACTGCTTTCTTCCTCATTCCTGTGTTCCCCTTTCCTCTCCCTGCCTCCAACCATCTTTCTCCAGTTCCCCTAGCTACGCCTCCAGCTCCATGCTCACCTGGCCCCTTAAAACAAGCACCAGCCTATTTTCACAAACCTTAAGGGGGCAAAAGAAAGGAAGAAAGAAAGAAAGAGAGAAAGAAAGAAAGAAAGAAAGAAAGAGGAAAGAAAGAAGGAAAGAAAGAAAGGAAGGAAGGAAGGAAGGAGAGAGAGAGAGAGAGAGAAAGAAAGAAAGAAAGAAAGAAAGAAAGAAAGAAAGAAAGAAAGAAAGAAAGGCCACACATGCTAGAACTTTCCATGAAGTCCAGACACCACTACACAATCATCTGGGGATCCTCTATGTAATCCCAAGTCCTGCCAAGTCTATGGTTTAAAGGGGAAAGTACTGTGTAAATATACAACACATCAGGCTATTGGGAGTTTCCAGGGTAGGGCGCAAATCACTTGCAGCCACGTGAAGAGCCCTGGGTTGGCATCCCTCCGCAGCAGCTTCTGGGCTTGGAGAAGCTGAGGGCTGTTGCCAGTGCATTCTCCAGTCTGTGAAAAGGGTCACAGCTCATGGCTCCTGCAGGGACAAGTGACTTGACAGGTGAAATTCAGGGTCTAGGGTCCAGAGTACTCTGAGGCAGAGAGAGAGGGAGAGAGAG
>NW_021620993.1:1976258-1987600 GCF_004785775.1 Grammomys surdaster | reverse complement strand
GGGAGGGAGGGAGGAAGGAAGGGGAAAGGAAAGGACTTTTTTTTTAAAGAGGCCTTTATAAGCAGCCACAGAACCAACTAATAAAGTCTGCCGCAGGAGCAGGGATGCTACTGGCAGATCTGTGGGACTAGGTAAAGCCAATGTTTGAGAATCTAAGCAGCTCTTGAAGAGGGGGAGTAAATTAAATAAATGGTTTCTCTAATACGGGGCCATCTGGCGATTTGATAAAAGTATTGGGTTTCTAAGGCGATCGGCGAGTGCTCCCTGGGCGCCACCGTTTATGGCTTAAATACAACTCGCATGTGGAACCGGCATTACAAATGAAAAACAGCAGCCTCCGAGCTTGTTCCCTAATGGGGGCCTTTCATCACCCAGTTACCCTTAAGCGGCTCCCTTCCTATTGTAATTGGCCCTAAATGAAAAGCATTAGTCCCGTCAATAAAAACTAATGGTTCTACTTACTAAAGAAGGGGGTGGGGACGAGAAGAGAGGACTCTTTAAAAGGCAGGAAGGGACTGGCGTCGCCTCCTTTCCGGAACTCCGGGGTTTGATATTGGGGTGCAAAGAACCACGCTGGGAGAGAATCCTTGCCAGGAGTCAGCAGGCAGGATCTGTCTTCCGGCTCTGCCGGCTTTCTCTTGGCCACCCTCTCCGGGGCTCTTCAGTCAGAGGCAAAGTGGACCAAAGGATCCTCACAGTGGGACTGGCCTCAAGGATCAAAGAGAAGCAAAAGGGATTTGAGGATGCAAAGGATGCCCTCACACACACCTCTGGGACCAGTCCTGAACGTGGAGACGTCCCTAGGCAGTTTCATAGAGCACCCTTGCTGTGACGTGTAGGGCAGACGTGTAGGGCAGCCAGTGTCTCTGCACGTTCTGCCCAAGAAGGGGAGCTGCTTGAGACTAAACTAAGAAGGCATTCTCGGCCACTGCTTGGGAATCTCATCCTTCCCTGCATATAGCACGAAGGCTTTGTCCCGCAGGAACCACTGTTTTGACAGCTGACAGGTGGCATGGTCCGGAGTTGATAGGCTTCTTTTTGTAGTTGCAGTTGTTTTTGTTTATTCTATGACAGGGTCTCATAGATCCCAGGCTGGCATCTAACTTAATATATATCCAAGGATAACCTTGAACTTCTCTAGTGCTTGGATTACAGGCATGCATCACCATGTCAAGTCCAGGCAGGGGTAAGAATTGAACCACAAGTACTTGAGCATGATAGGGAAACACTCTATCAACTGAGCTGCCTTCCCAGCACCAGAGCTGATAGACTTCTCACATGAGACTTCTGAGGTATAATCCCACCCTATGGGGAAAGGCAGCCTCCAGTTCAGCTGACACACTGAACACCTTCCAGCGGTGATCATAGGGATGGTGGGATGTCCCCATTTCACAGGTGAGAAAACTGAAACCCATTCTGAAGAGTTGGATTGGGTAGATACCTGAGGAGGAAAGCAGGGGTACATGCAAAAGAGGCTCCATTTGCCTGGTAGTGGGTGATGAATGGTGTGTACCTTTAATACCAGCATTGAAGGCAAAGGCAGGCAGATCTCTTGAGTTTGAGGCCAGCCTGGTTGACAGAACTAATTCCATAGGAAAGCCAGGGATACACAGAGAAACCTTGTCTTGAAAAACAAACAAAACAAAATGAGGCTCTGCTCTTCAAAGTAGCCCCCTGGGGACAGTGCAGACACTCTGGGTGTCACATCTGTAGCTCTTACGCATGAGAGCATGCTGTTTGCCCCACTCCCCAGCACCAGCACGAAGCTTCCGCAGCCAAGGGAAGGTAGGAGGCATTTAAAAACTACAGTAATTTCATACATATGCACAGTGTATAGTAAACATATCTATTCCCAGCTCCTCTCTCTCCCTCTCCCAACTCCCCCAGCACATTCCTCTCCCAAATTCATCCCCTCCTCTTATCCTGCAAAAAACAGACCATGCTAAACTACATAATTCAAATGTTTCTATTTTCTGGACCAGTGAGGCCAAGCAGCAGGTAACAGCACTTGCCACAAAGCCTCACGATTTAAGCTGGATGCCCTAAACCTACAAGGTGGAAGAAAGAACTAACTCTTGCAAGTTGTTCTCTGACTGGAGTATGTAAGCTCTGGTGCGTTCCCACATGTGTGCATACACACACACACACACACACACACACACACACACACACAAGTACGTTTAATAAAAGTAGATGCTGTACTCATGTATACATGCTGTAGATCAATCTCATGTCCACATTAGTGAATTCCTGTCTCTGGTTTTGTTCCTCTCTCTCTCTCTCTCTCTCTCTCTCTCTCTCTCTCTCTCTCTCTCTCTCTCACTGGTATTCTTCCTCCTGACTTTGTTGGGGGAAGGTGGGTATCCCATGCTGAGTTCAATCTCTGTTCTTCATCTGCAAGTCTCACAAAGAGAGAAACTAAGAATTAAAGACAAAACAAACAAACAGGCTTGCAAAGGGGCGTCTGCTTTCTTAACCTAATGGAAGCTATTCTCTATTGTCTTGCAGTCGCTGCTTTGAGGACTAAATCAAGACTTCTTTCTGTCTGCCAGTTTGCAAACAGACCAATTTCTACCAATTGGCCTTAACATATACAAATCAGTCTCATAAATAAAAACAAGTTTTCCAGCCCACACAGCCTGGCTTTCCCATCTCCAGACCTCTGCCCCAGGGTGCTCTCTTCACAGCAAAACAAGAAAGCTTATGCCTCTCTCTTCATGCAGCCTAAATTGTCATCTCTCACTGATTATACCTCAGACACTGGCTGCCAAAAGCAGGTCTCTGCTTCACTCTGCTGGGACCGCAGAGTAACCAGTTCAGAAGAACCAGGCAGGGATGCAGCAGAGCTTAATATATATAAACCATTCTTTTATTCCAGCCTGAGAATGCTTTAGCTAAGACAGACCAATAAATGCCTGAGCCTCTGGAAAGCTGAGGAAGAAAACTGGTCCTGTCATTAAATATCCCACTACAGTCTTGTAACAGACACCATTTTTAACATGGCTGGGTACAAGGCTAAGGATGTTGGTGAGCTTGTCTTTGTACAGCCTCGGGCTGCTACCCACTCTGCTTAAGAGACACAAGTCACATAGCATCTGGATTTTAGACATCACTGAAGATTGGCATTAAGGCTTGATCCTGGCCATGGCACTGTTGGGAAGTGGTGGGGCCTTTAAGAGGTAGGATCTAGTGGGAGGCTTTTGGGTCACTGAGGTGTGCTCTGGCAGTAGATAACAGACCCTGATCTCTCTTCGATAATATGCTACCTTGCCACAGGCCAGAACAACAAAACCAACCATCTATACATTGAGAGCTCCAAAACTGGGAGCCACCATAAACCTTTTTTCTTTGTAAGCTGATTACCTCGGTATTTATTATAATGATAGAAGACTAGCTGATGTTACGGTTTGTGGGCTCAATGTTCTTCACATATCAATCCCTCTAGACTGGGATGGGGACTGGGCTCATTCAATATTTGTTGAATGAGTAAATAAGGACAGGCATGGTAATGCCACTGTAATAGTTGGACGTTAGGAAGGAGGGAGGGGAGATCACAAATATCAGTGTGTGTTAATGACTTGATCATCGCTTTGAGGATGTGGCACTGTGACAGTGCAAGATAATGCAGGGGTTCCTTAATTTTGTATTCTGGCTGAGTCTATTTCAAATTTTACTACAATTTGATCTCCCAGATGGAGAATCCTGCGGAAAATTACCCAACTCTACTCTAAGATGACCCAGCTAATTTAGCTTTTGTTTAACTGCCTGCTTGTACACCACCCCCACCACCCACTAACTGCTTATTTTAGCTTCTGTTAAACTGCTTGCTTGCATATAACCTCACCCTGCAGTTGTCAAATGAAATATTGAGATATGGCTTTTGCCTTTAAAACATCCCTGCTCTAAATGCTTCAGGCTACACTTAGTTCCAAAGTAACCAGCCAGCTGGCAAAAAGACTTTCATTTGAATATAAACTGTGTCTGAGTTCTCATCTCTGGTGGGCTCCCTGCAACAGCACCATTTCCTCAGGTGAATTCAAACGAGATAGTGTTAAGTGTGAGTATGGTAGGCCACACTCCTATACCCAGAGGTACTGTTCCCTAACTAAAAGTTCCTCAGTGGAACAAGGGGGCCACGCTCCCATTGGTACCACAGCCTGACTGATAGCATCTTTCAGCTCCTCAGAATTAAGCAGTACACCTTTCATGGGTCACAGAAGCAGAGTGTGCTGCCCTGCAACACCTGAGTTCAAACCCATGAAAGTCATCTCAGCCTGAGTGAGCAGCCATAGGCACAGGGCTGAGTGGGACGGAGAGTAGGTGCCCACCCAGGCCAATGAAGAGACATACTCTCCTTGGCACGCCTGGGGCATGCTACATATACTGAAGGGGGCACCTTCCAGGGCTAGGGAACTGAGTAGGGTAGGATCTGTCATGAGACCCTTCAGACTGTCACAGAGGGTTTGGCTCACGGAAAAAAAAAGTGCAATGCTACAGCAAGAGGAGCTGCTACACATCTCCAGAAAAGGCTGCACAAATCCATCCAAAGATGACACTTTCTACTGTGTCCACACAAGCCATTGTCTTCTTCCTTAGAAAGCTAAGGGGACTATTCTACTGTTAACTCACCTCCTGCCCTGCATCATTCTCATTTGCTGTTACCAGTCTTTCAACTTCCAGAGGGATTTGAACTTCAGACACTGACTACAGATTCCAAGCTTGGTGCTAACACCCCCACCACTGCCAGTACAAGTGGGATCGTCCATGTGTGCAAGACTTCCTTTAAAAGAGGGAACAGAACAACACCTCCTTTTTTCATGCCTGCCGAGAACCTGGAGCAGGTACACATAGCTCTGGTCATCACAGGTAGCCATCCCTCAGGAACTGTGGTCCCAAACCTACCTCCAGGAGAGAGAGAAAGGGTGTGAACAAGAGTGTGGTGCCTGCTCTCTGAGGAGTCTGAGGCTGAGGCAAGAGGATGCTTCAGATGAGCCTGGGTTAGCGAGTGAGACTTTATGTCAAACAAGGGCCTAGAGAGATGGAATAGTGTTAAGAGCACCAGTTGCTCTTTCGTATGACCAGGGTTCAATTCCCAGCATTTACATGGTGGCTCACAGCCATTTGTAACTCAAGTTCCAGGGGGGTCCGATGCCCTCTTCTGGCCTCCACAAACACCAGGCACACACATGGTGCACACACATACATGCACGAAAAACACTCATACATGTAAAATAATTTTTAAAAGATAAAGCAAAAAACCAAACCAAAACAAAAACAAACAAAAAACAAAAAACAGGAAAATACCATGTGATGCCATAAAATCCACTTAGTGCTACTAAGAAAATGACAATGTGGCAGGTGGTTCCACTGATTTCCGTGGATGTCTTTTCCCTTAGAGAAAACAGTGAGTCTCCAGTCCACAGCCTGGCAGCAGCGGGATATAGAAAAGGGATTGAAGTCCAAGAGATGAAAAGGCCTCAACCCATGGTCTCATTTACTTTCTGTTGCTATGATAAACACCATGACCAAAATCAACTTAGAGGACTGTGACACTTCCGGGTCACAGTTCATCACTGACTGAAGGGACCCAGGGCAAGAACTCAAGCAGGAACCTAAAGCCTAAGCCCCAGATGAAAGCTGCTTCCTGGTTTGCTTACTGGCTCAGTTAACTCCTTTATACAGTCCAGGCCCCCCTGCAAAAGGATGGGCGGCTCACAGTGGGCTTGGGTCCCCCGTGTCAATCATTAATCAAGACCATCTCTCAAAGATGGAGCCATGGGCTGATCTGGTAGAAGCAATTCCTCAGTTGAGGTTCTCTTTTCGCAGGTGATTCTAGGCTGTATCTAACTGACAATAAAAACCAACTAGGACATCTCATACTGTGAGTTTCTCAACTCAAGAGCAGCCACACTGAAACCCGGAAACTTCGCAAGCTTCATCTGAAGGCAGGAAGATTGGGTTCTGAGTAGAGGAGTAATATTAAAAAAAAAAAAAATGTCAGGGATAGTTTGGGTATAAGGAATGTAGCCCACATTGCTGTCTCAGTTCCAGATCAGGCTCCTGGGCATTCTGGGTACTCGGTGGGGTTCTGAGAAGAGGCAGTCTGGAGGGTCCACTTGGAGGGCTCTGGCTCCTGAGGTCCAGTCAGCAAAGCATGCTCCTTAGAGAGCAGCCTGGAGAATGCTCCCACATCATTGCAAAGGAAGAGGAGCCCTTCCCACCAAAATTGCAGATTGCTGGGGGAGCTGAGCCATGTTCCTCTGCTGGCCCCATAGCAGGGAGAATCCTGAAAGCAAATTGTTGTGGGAAAATGCTGTCTGCATGCCAAGTAGTCCTTCGACGTGGGGGATGGAGGACATCCTGCACAGCTCATCAGTTTTCAGGTCACTTTACTGCAGGGTCATCTTCCTTTCCAGAGGCTGAGGTTTGTGAGATTTGTGACCGTGGATATGCCACTGTGTCTTCATTACCCCAGGTGAAATAGGGACCTTGAGAGCTGCTCCTAGGGTGGTCTGAAGTAGGTGGCACATGGCAGGCTCTGGATAAATGTTGTACTCTCTTGCCTTAGAAAATGTGCGTCACCATCACCCATGGGGTCCCCTGTATTCAGAAAGAAGGGACAAGTGTTTCCCAGCTATGAATGGGTGCTTGTCCTGAGATCTAGGACCAAATTCCACTTTCCCCTGCTGAGCTCCAAACTTAAACTGCTTCCAGGGAAAGCCAGCAGGCCTCTTGCACATGCCTGTCCCACAAGCCTAAGGTACTGCTCCAGTCCAGAAGTCACACCTGCCTCTGAAGTCCACTTAGGGCATCTGTTTGGTGCTCTCATTGCTTCAGTGGGCACAGGCACCACGGTAGAAGTATGTTCAGTGCTGTCTGGGCTGCTGGGCTGCACTTGGCCTTAAAGGCAGCCATGAAGCTGTATGCTAAATGACCTCCCAACATACCATGCTTAGTCCCTAATCCCACAAACAAACTCCTATAAGGGTGCCTGGGTCCAGAGGCATCTTCAGTATAGTCTCAACCTCTGGACATGCCAGTCTCTTAGTGAGTCTTCCATGAGGATGAATTCTCAGTCAGCTTCACTAAGCAGTGGTACCCAGGCATTCAGCCAACATCACATTGGATGTTTCCAGCAGGATATTCTTGGATGAGATTGACAGCCAGACTGGCAGATTTGAGCAAAGCACATTATCCTCCACAGTGTGACCTTTCTCACCCACTCAGGTGAAGGCTGAAGAAAAGACAGGTACAGATACACAGACATGCATATGCCTGTACATGGAGACACATACACAAACATATCTATATGTAGATATGTAGACAGATAAATCCATAAATAGATAATAGATCGATAGATAGATAGATAGACAGACAGACAGACAGACAGACAGATAGATAGATAGATAGATAGATAGATATTCACTGCGGTGTGACAGACTTTCCTGGGGGGAATGCAACATATACACATCTATTTACCCCAGATAGGAAATTCATGACAGACCAAAGTAACAATTAACCAAGTCCAGCTTGAACCAATGAATTACTAGAAAGAGTATGGGTAAGGGATTACCTAGAGAGATCAGAGGCGGCTGCATTGATGAAAAGCCCATCCTGATCGAGGGAGCTGCATCCCCAGAGAGCTCTTCACAACTTGCAGGCAGCTCAACAAGACATTACCCTACAGCTCAGCTGGTAGAGTTTCTTCTCCAGCACTCATCCCTTTTATGAAGCTAGAGGAAAGGACTTTGAATCAGGAAGACTTGGTTGTTCCAGGTGTGTCAAGTTTTATATCAGGTCTACTAGTATACAACACATAGAAACACACACACACAAACACACACACACACACACACACACACACACAGAGAGAGAGAGAGAGAGAGAGAGAGAGAGAGAGAGAGAGAGAGAACATGTACACACACACACACAAACACACACACCTCAGCAAGAAATCCCAGTAACAAGGAAAGCAGCCTCCAGCCTGCAGCCCATCACTCAGATCTCGAGTTTGTCAGGCTTCTGTCTCCCTCTGTCTATTTTGCTCTCATACATGTATACTCCCTCTGCTCTGATTCTCTAGAGCATGTGGCTAGCTTGCCCATCCATCCTGCCTCTTCTCACTGACCGACTTGTTCTCCCTTGGGCCTTGGTGCCTCTGCCACCTGCTGTCTTCATTCTGGTGCCCCCAAGACTTTCTGGTAAGGACATTTCAGGATAGGCAGGGCACCAGATTTGGATCTCTGGAATGCATGTGCAGTGCAGTAACTTCCTTTCCATTGGATAAAGATAGAAATTTTGGGGGTTGATTGGTTGAGCTTTTGTTTGTTTATTTGTTTTGTTTTTCTTTTTTGCTTTGTTTTGTTTTGTTTTTGAGACAGGGTTTCTCTTTGTATCCCTGGATGTCCTGGAACTTGCTAGGTAGACCAGGCTGGCCTTGAACTCAGAGATCCACCTGCCTCTGCCTCCCAGATTGATGGGATTGAAGACATGTGCCATCACTGTCCAGTGTTTTTTATTTTTAATACAAGGCCTTATATCTAGACTGTCTTTGAACTCCTGATCGTCCTGTTTCCTCTACTGGCTGATTACTATTACAAGCATGTACCACCCATCCCTGGATACAGGCATGTACCATTATTATGCAGTGCTGAGGATGAAACCCAGGGCCTTGTACATGCTAGGTAAACACTCTACCAACTAGGAGTGTGACTAGGAGCCACACACCTAACCTAAAGATGGAGACCCTTTGCCTGAGATGTGTGAACTAAAAGAGACACTTTCAAGGTTCTCTGCTGCACGGAGATTAAGAGGGTGCCGGCTCAGAATAAACTGGCCCATCTTCTAGGACTAAGAGCCCCAACCACCTCAGTGACCTGCAGTGCCCTATCCAGGATGCTGAGGACCACTAAAGTCCCACCCACCGGTTCCTATTGTGATCCTCTGACCTTCTGGGGAAGTAGGCTTCTGTACAGCTATGAGGACCATGGAGTCAGCTGTCGTGGTGACCAGCCAGTCAGTGGCAAAGTTAATATACCCACCTACCATCTATAATACTGCTATCATAAAAGTGTGATTTCTTAATAGAAAAGTAGTAAAATTGAACTTATGGCCCTTCCTTCAGTCAGCTTGAGTTGTCTTGTAGCCAGGCTGCACTCCAAATTTTAAAACCATTTTTGGATTGATTGGGAGCATAACAGCTTTTAGGGAGTGTGTTCTGCCGTGCCAAGCCTTTAACTCCCAGCAGAAGGGGACCATGATGCCGGAATGAAAACTTGATAATATCTATTATTTATCATACTGTCCCCCACCATCCCTTTATGAAATATGGACGGAGGCCCAGAAATCTTAATTGCTGTGCTTGTTCCAGATGGGAAAAAAATAATTTTTTCTGTCTGCCTTTCTAATATTCAAATAAAGTTTATGGGGAACTCAGAGTTTATTTCATTCTGGTTGTTATGGGAAAACAAAAACTTTGGACTGAGGCCCAAATCTTTGGAAGCAGTCTACCATGAAGTATACAGACAACCCTGGGATGTTCTTCGTCCTTCTGAGTCCTAGGAAGAACAACATTCTTTGGGTCTGCTCTCCAGACAGATCTAGGGGCCTTCCAAGCCTGCTAGTCAACCAGCTGCTAGTCTCCCAGATGCCCCTCGGGGGTTCAGCCAGGGGCAAAAGGCTCTTCTGGGGAACTGGAGGCCCAGATGTAGCCCAGTCTTGGTAACACCTTCCCAGTTGGAGTGTTTACAAGGCCCAGATGCAGCTCCTGGCTCAAACGCCATTGGCTCCAAAATCTTGGACAATTCATTTACTATCTTGGCGTTTCCTTATCTGCGTTTTCCACATTGGTAAGGTAGGGCTGATAACGCTGTGCCAAAGTCTACCATAAAAAATATGAAACAGGCTTTAAAAAAAAGTCTAAAGCTGTGAGGTAAAGTGCTTCACCCAGAGTCACGCTGAGAAGCCAAACCGGCCAGTCCCTCCCCCAGGCTTGGCCACTTCAAGGTCACCATGTCAAACTGCTCCCCATCCCCACTCCAGGCTGCTGCAGGAGCATGGCTGGCACCTGCCTAGGCCTCCATGTCCCAGAGGAAGCTCATATGGTAAGCCAGAAAAGGAGAGAGTACAAGTAAACAAGGGAAGTCTCCAGCCTCTGCCCTGGCTGTGGAAGCTCCCTGGACTGTACCTGACATACCTTGTGAAGTCACAAAGGCCCCTTCTCCAGAGTCTAGGGCATTGTTTTTAGGAAGGGCAGGATGAGCTAATGCTGGCCAAGTTTCTCTGATTCACTTTCCATATTACTGTGAATCCCTCCCAGTGTCTGGCATCACTCACCTGACAGACTCCAAAAGAAAGGGAACTTGAGGGAAGGGAAAGCAGTTCTGGGCTTGGGAGATACCTCAGTTGATAAAGTGCTTGTCTTGAAAGCATGAGGACCTGTGATTAATCTCCAAAATCCATGTCAAACAAGCTGGGTGTGGTAATAGCATCATGTAGCTCCCGGGGTTCGATAGCCAGTCTAGTCTTCTCAGAAATTTCTGAGCCAATGAGAGACCTCATTTCAGAAAACTAGCTGGATAGCATCTGAGGGACACCTGATGCTGACCTCTTCCACACACAGACATACATGTGCATGCATGTGCACATGCATACACAGAAGGGATAGTCAGAGTAAGTCTGTGAGTCAGCTGTGTCTAGGAGAATTCTATCCTGACCTTTCCAATCCAACCCTAGAACACACAACTACACACACACACACACACACACACACACACACACACACACATTGGAGATTGGTTCTAATGCTTTGATTCATTTGGGAATCTGCATGTCCAAATGCTAAAGGTCCTTGTCTCCAGTTGGTTTTTGATCAATCAATAAAAATGCCAATGGCCACCGGTTGAGCACGGGGTGGGACCCTTAGAGTTGCAAAGGCTCGGATGCAGAGGAAGGGCAAGATCACCATGACTCAGGGTAGAAGGATGGGATGCAGGAACGGCAGGAGATAAAGCTAACCAGTCATGTGAAATTTTAGGTAGGTGGCCACTGGCCATTTCACTGATTGGACCTGGGATAGCAGGGGAAGGTTTAAGAATGCCCAGCCTTTGAGGTAGCCAACACATTTTAAAAATAAGTGTGTGTGTGTGTGTGTGTGTGTGTGTGTGTGTGTGTGTGTGTATGTGTATCTTTCATCTGCAGATCTAAAGATAGCTCCTGGGTGGGTGGGCATCTGCACAAAACCGTGTAGCCAAAACTCACCACTACACACACACACACACACACACACACACACACAGAGAGAGAGAGAGAGAGAGAGAGAGAGAGAGAGAGAGAGAGAGAGA
>NW_021620993.1:1901686-1976248 GCF_004785775.1 Grammomys surdaster | reverse complement strand
AGAGAGAGAGAGAGAGAGAGAGAGAGAGAGAGAGAGAGAGAGAGAGATCAGCTGGTTTCCCTGAGCTCGGTACACAGTCTTAGTGTAAGAATAGGAGAGGCAGCATTACTCCTAGGACATGGAACAGCAGTGAAACGCATTCCTAAACCTATATTTTGATTTTGAAGGGGATACTTGCAAGCTTTCTGAGAAACTTGTCTGGCTATCCATGTCATCCCGATTTATTTTAATCAGGAGTCATCAAGCTTATACCATTAATAGGCTCTCAATGATTTCTTTGTGAACTCAATACATATCCTCATCCTACTGGCTTCAACCCCAAGATTCAGTAAACAACTTGGGGCAACACTTAAAGCAAAATAGTGGAAACAAGAAGAGATTGCATGCCGGAGATCAGGGATGGGGGAGAAGGGGTGGAGGAAGGGAGGAAAGGGAAAGGAGAGGTAGAAGAGGGGATAGGGAAGGAGGGGGATGAGGATGGTGAGGGGGAAGGAGGGGAGATGGAGGAAAGAGAGGATGGAGGGGTGAAGGAGGGGGTGCAAGAGGGGAAGGAGGGAAGGGAGAAGAGGATGACAGGTGCACCATGGATGCTCAGGAGTGAACGCTTCTGGAGAGACCACTAGGAGGATTAAGGCTCCACACCTATAGACCACCAAAGACAGAAACAGGGGTTCTACAGACCTGCCTTGACACTGTGATCACCAGTGTGGCTCTCCCACAGGGAAAAGTGTAAGCAGTGACACAAGATGGAGGCACTAACAGGAGGAAGCATGGAGGCCATGGGAACTCTGTGTACTTTCCATTCCATTTTCGTAGCTGAAGAGTGTCTAGATCAGAGAACCCAGCAATCTATTTTAAAGTCTTGCTGGCAAGCAGAGCCTCCCATCATTTCAGAACATGGAAATGCTTTAGTGACCCAGCTAAGTGACTCTGACCTGCTCTCCTCTGAGCCTTGGCAAAGCAGCCTGCCCTGATGCTTATGAAAGTCCGTAGACCAGCTCCACTCTGACACCAGGAAAATCCACTCCTTAGAATGCTTTCTATCCTAGAGCAGACTGGATCCTGTCTTCCCATCCTTCACTGAGAGCTGCCAAAGGGGGTGGTCTGTCTTCCCCTCTGTGCTCTTATGCAGGAGCAGAAGGCACACAAAAAGCTTAATAGACTTCATTCCATGTCATAGACCTCAGTATTTCCAAATCCATTATTCAGCTTTTCTTTAAAAAAAAAAAAAAATCCTCTGAGACATAGCAGAAGTGCCTGCGGAGCAGAGGCCTGGAATATATTCTGCCACCATGCCAACAGCCTCCAAGTTCACAGGCAAGGGCACAGTCAGCATTTCTGCCAGGGCACAGGCAACAGGCAACACGTTCAGGACTTCGGTTATACTCTGCTCTCTCCTTCTCGTGAAACTACCTAAATACTGAGCACATTCATTCCTGCACTCTCTCCCCTCCGTAAGGACACCAGGCACAGGTTTGGCAGCCGTTAGAAAAGTCCTTAATCTCTAGAGACATCCATAGGTTATATCACCCACAGATCACACTATCTCAAAACATAGAGATCATGAGTGGCCCATTTTCCAGATGGGGAAGATAAGGTTATAGATAGTAAGCAGCTCTACCTTTCATAGCAAGCCAGGAGGACATGCTGAAGGTTCATTTACCAGTGTGATAGGTGCCCATCAACACTTGGGCCTTCAGAGAGCCATTGTGCATGGAAATCCATCTAAAGAGTAGGAAAAGAGTTTTTGAGGCAAGATGGGACAGACAAGATAGAGACAGGAGAATTCAGCAAAGACTCTGTCTCAAATGAGGTAGAAGGAGGAGGCCAACACCCAAGCTTGCCCCTCCAACCTCCACACACTCAAATGCCTGCACTCACACAAATGAACACACATTCTGCCCACCTCCCCACAGTAGGATTTAATAAGAAAAATGACAGGTGTATCATCGAGGATTCAGAGGACCGTCCTTCAATGCCAGACAGATCCAGCATTCCCCGGATTATCGGATAATTGTGCTGAGAGGCACTGCTCACATGTTCTCTGCCCCTTGGTTGAGTGTTCTCCTCTCTCCATTTTGAAATCCTAGATAGTGATAGTGCAGGGTTGCCAGGAGCCCTACAGGTTCTGGCACCATGAGAATGCCTGTGGAATAGGGGGCTTGGGAGGCATTGGTGGGGTAGGAGTAGCTTCCAAAACAGGTGAGATGGGCCCCCTAGAGCAGGTAGGAAAAGTCAAAGTTGATGTCTTAAAACAACAGAAATGGCTTTTCTTGCCATGCTGGAGGCTGAAGTGCCAGGTCAGGATGTCAGCTGGGTTAGCTCCTGCTGGAGGTTCTAGGGGTGGGGGTGGGGGAATCTCATGGTTGTCATGCCCACCTACATCTCTGCTTTCCATCCCCCTCCTCATACATCCTTCTCCTGGGTGTCTGTCCTTTGTGTGTGCGCACATGTGTGTGTATCCACATATGTGTGTAAGCCAGACATCAATGTCACCATCTTTCCTCTCTTCCCCATATTACTTATTCATTTACTTTTGAGATAGGGTCTCTTAACGAACGAACCCAGAGCTTGTTGATGAGCTAAGATGGCTGCCTTCTGAACTGTGGAGACTGGCCTGTCTCTGCCCATTTCCTCAGCTCTGGGGTTATAGATGCATCCTGCCACACTGGCTTTTACCTGGGTGCTGGGGATTTAAACTTGGGTCCTCGTGTTTGCACAGCAAGCACCTTATCCACTGAGCCATCTTCCCAAGCCCCTCAGTTTGGGCTTTTTATCAGAATATCACCCTGGCCCAGTATGACCTCATCTTAGTTAAGTCTGAGCAGACTCCATTTCCAAATCAGGCTTCAATGGGCACTTCAGAGGTTTAAGAGAGATGCAAAGGGGACACAGTTCCGATTATAAGAGGAGGTAACCCAAGCAGGCATCATGGAAGGGGCATTTCGGGCTGAAGGTCCCTGTGAGCAGATCTGAAGAGGCAGAGTCCAGAGTGGCTGGAAGAGAGTGATTGGGGAGAAAGGAAAGACAGTAAGTGTTTGTATATCCCACTGGAGACAGCTGTTCCAGGACCCGAGTGTGTGCGTGTCCCACCGTGGACCACTACTCTAATAATCAAATGTATACAAACCCTACTAGCAACTGCTTCTTCTGTATCCAGGTATGTACACAACACACTGGAAATGGCTACTCAAGTGCCCCCCACCTAGGGATGAAGAAAAGACACTTGATGAAGAGTTGCTCTCTGTTGGCCACCCAGAAGCACTTCCGTGAGGGATGGATCCTCAGGTTGCTTTGATCGTAAGGGGGTGGTGTGGATCCGAAATGTCACCAAAGGCCCACGATGACTTGAAAGAAGATGGAAGAGACTTCGAGTAGTAGGTGGGGCCTCTGAGAATGGGTGGAGCCTCTGAGAAGGAAGTTGAGTCCCTGAGCGCTTGCCTTGAAGGGGACTTCCTACTGCTCTCTTTCTGTCCTTTGTTTCCTAGGACTGCCACAATGAAGGTAGCAAATGTCTCCATTCAGTTTTCCTACCACAGCAGCCAGCCTTGCCACAGGCCCCACAGCAGCAGGACTGTGAGCTCTGAGCCAAAATAATTGTTCCTTTTATTAAGTTGGTTACTTGTGTTTTGTCACAGACGGAAGTCAATCCACACGTGATGGGAAAAGAGAGTCCCCCACTCTGAGAGGCTCACAGGCAGCCTAGGAACTTCCTTCTCTATCCCAGTTCCCACTGCCTGTGGCTCTGTGAGCAGGAACAGGGTGTGGCTAGGAGACAGCTTGGTCTGGGAACCCCTAGAAGCAGATGGTGAATCTAGTTAAGCACACGAGGGAGGGGCTTGAGAGAGTGGCCTCTGTTGTGCTTGCCTGGGCTTAGCCTGGCAAGGACCCCCTGATAAATCAGGACAAGCTCCCAGGAGGATTTGTCCTCCCCTCCAGCCTCTCACAGCACCCCAGGATTGTCTGAAAGTGGACAGGTCAGTTCTGAGGAGCACCTCAAAAGGCTCAAGCAGTCGCTCCCAGCCACTGAGGCAATGAGGGTGCCACGCTTCAGCCCTGCAGTGAGAAGCCCCAACCCCATACTGTGTCTGCTAGGGATGCTAACCTGCCAGCCCCACTTCTCCAGTAGATGCACAGGAGGCTGAGAATCTCCTGCAAAGCAAACCTTTTGCCACATTTCACACTCTGTTTCTTTGCATTGCTGCTGTTGGACTTTCAAAGTCTCATTAAAATGGTTTCTAATCTGTCAAAGCTTACTTGCTGCGCAATCCACAAGCAGTCTGGTTCCCTCGCTTTCAGAGCTTCTGTGTCTACTCCCCTAGTTCAGCCTTCCAACGATGCTGAGGATAGATTTTGTTGGCTAACCAGAAAATTAAATGAGCCAAAAATGCTTTACCCTGAGCATTCTGGGAAAAAAAAAAAAAACAACTTGGGTGCTCCACGAAGGAGCAGGAACTATGGACTTTGTGGATCACTCAGGCCAAACCCAGCAGTCTTTGCTTCCTAGTTCTGTGACCATGGAAAACCCACCAGTAATTTAAAGCTTGAAATGGTCCCACCAACAATATATAGAAGCAAACCTGTGTGCCCAGAGCAGAGACATGGGTCTGTAAGCCCTCAGGGATCAGTTCCGCTGAAAGAGTAGAGTTTCCTAATAATGATTGCTGATGAAGATGGGATGCTTCCTGTGTGCCACACGTTGCCACCTGCCATACACACATACACACATACATGCACATACAGATGCATAAACACTTGTGCATATACACATGTGTGCTTATACATACACACATACACACGATTCTCCCAACTTTGCAATGGAGAAAATACTTAATACATTCCAATGAATACATTGCATCTAATTATATACTTAATTTACATTCATGTCATTTTACAGATGAGGAACACCAATAGGTGAAGGCATGGGCCCACGGTGAGTAAGCAATTGAGGGCTAACTGGCAGACCTTGGATTTGAACCATAAAATCTGTACTTAGAGTCCACACCATTGGCCACTGTGTTTTTGTTCCCTCTGGGCAAGTCAAAGTAATTACAAGTTACATGCTTCTATTTCTCAGAAAATTCATATAGTGGCTCAAAAATATCATTTTCTTTTTCATCCTGTTTCCCATGAAGTCTGCTCCAAAGCAGAATTCCCTTCAGGCCCGTTTAATTTGGAATCAAGTATTTACTGGTCAAACGTCTGTCTGACTAAGACCTCGAGTTAGGAGGAGCCAGTGTGACTGAGTTGGCTTACACATTCTCAGCTAACTGTTTTCACAGGAAAAAAAAATGCAGTTTGGCAGAACAAGTCCTTGTGATGAGGAGAGGATAGACGAGTTGTTTCTCTTGCAAACCACTCTCTCCATCTTCTCATGAAGAAGGGGACATGGGACAGCACCTCACCCCCCATGGTGCTGGCCACCTTAGAGACCTTGGGGGGCACAGAGGCAAGCTGGTGGCTATGTCCATGCTCTGGCTCTGTGGGATTCAGGAATCTCAGAAGCATATGAGACTAATTTACAGGCTATCAGTACTTGTTTGGAACCATCAAGAAACTGAGGCTCGGCCCTTGGAGCTCATGGTGCCCTGCAGTTGCATGCTGTTGAGAAAATATGGACATTTCATTGATAACCTAAGAATCTTCACCAAGGGAGGAAGTGATGGAATGGGTTACCCTCGTTCAGGTGAAGAAGGTGGAAGAGGTGGTGACATCTGGGTTGTGGGCCATAAAAATATGACCTTAAAACAACTTAAAAACAAATATCCTCAGAAATGGTTTTTGGCTGGAGGAGGAGCAAACAGTCGAATGAGCTCACTGAAGGGCTCCAAGGGAAAGGACTGTGAAGTACCTGCTCCTGTGGGTATCTCAGTAAATGATGAAAATGGTGAAGTGCTACGAGAACTCAATAAAGAAGAAGACAGAATTCTGGTTGCTAAAGGTGGCCTTGGTGGTAAATTGCATATAAATTTCTTACCTTTGAAAGGCCAGAAGCGAATAATTCACCTAGATCTAAAAGTTGGAGTTGATGAAGGCCTAGTAGGATTCCCAAATGCTGGAAAATCCTTACTAAGTCGGGTTTCCCAAGCAACAACTGTGACTGCAGATTATGCATTTACAACACTAAGGCCTCAACTTGGAAAGATTATGTACAATGATTTCAAACAGATTTCAGTAGCTGATCTCCCAGGTTCAATAGAAGGAGCACATATGAACAAAGGCATGGGCCACAAGTTTCTCAAGCATTTAGAGAGAACCCGACAACTGCTTTTTGTTGTTGATATTTCTGGATTTCAGCTTTCTTCTGTAACTCCATACAGAACTGCCTTTGAAACTATAATACTTCTTACAAAAGAGTTGGAGTTATACAAAGAAGAACTGCAGACAAAACCTACACTCTTGGTCGTTAATGAGACAGACTTGCCGGATGTCCAAGTTAATGAGACAGACTTGCCGGATGTCCAAGTCAAACTTCATGAACTGACGAAGCAGCTCCAGAGCCCTAAAGATTTTCTGCATTTATTTGAAACAAAGATGATTCCAGAGAAGGCTGTAGAGTTCCAGCGTATCATTCCCATCTCAACAGTTACTGGAGAAGGGATTGAGGAGTTGAAGAGCTGTATAAGAAAAGCACTGGATGGGCAGGATGACAAAGAAAATGATGTATATCATAGCAAACAGTTGCTTAATCTGCAGAGTTCCAGTTCATCGTCTTAGACCGAGCCACCTCAAAGTGTGCTGCTACTATCTCCAGACAAGGCAGCATTTAAATCTAGTATGGCATATTGACAGAATACTATTTGGTTCTAAGGAATCATAAAATCATGTTTAAAACATGGGATGAGCCTGCAGTGCGTTATGATCAAAGAAGCTAGGCAGGCACAGCAAGACAGATATCAACGATCTCACATGTGGAATCTTAAAAAGACAAATTGAACCGATAGAGATACTGAAAATGGTATACTTAGAGTATAAGTAGGAGCCAGAAGATTAAGAGATGTTGGTCAAAGGATACGAAGTTTCAGTTAAGCTTTACAGACAACCTGTTGTGTACCTTATTATTTATAGAACAATGAATCATATTTTGAAAATTTGGAAGAAAATGAGTTTTAAGTGTTCTAACCACAAAAAAAATTTTGAGAAAAATATCTTTTAAAGTAGATTGACTCTGTATTTTTAAACATGCTGTGCATGATAAAGATACATGTATAATTTTGTATCAATTAAAAATAGTATTGAAATTACAAAAAAAGGAGGAGGAGGAGGAGGAGAAGGAAAAGGAGGAGGAGAAGAAGAGGAGGAGGAGGAAGAGAGGAGGAGGAGGAGGAGGAGGAAGAAGAAGAAGAAGTAAAGAAAGAAACTGAGGCTCGGGCTGTGGAGATGGCGTAGTCCATAAAGCACAAGGTCTCAAGTTCAATCTCCAGTAGCCACATAAAAAGGCCCAGCATGGCTGCATACACCTGTAATCCAGCACTGGGGAGGGGGAAACAGGAAGAGCCAAGGCTTCCTAGAGAACTCCAGATCAATAAGAGACCCTGCTCAAAAAACAGGGAGGACAACGAGACCCAAGGAGCCACACCTGAAGTAGTTGTCTTCCAGCCTCTCCATCCATACACGTTCACCCTCACCTGTATATCAACACAGATACACACACACACACACACACACACACACACACGAGTTCAAACACACATATAGGCAGGTGAGGGAGAGGGTGGGGGAGAGAGAGAGAGAGACTCAAAGGAGCCTCTTGCTTAACCTCATCCAGCCAATCAGCATCAGGTCTAGACTGGGTTTTTGGGGGGGTTTGCACAAGTTTTCTCCACTAACTTGAAAAATATGGCAGGCTTTGAACTTGATTTTATCTTCAACAAAGTGGAGAGACTGAGTCTTTAAAAAGTTTCAGTTTCCCCAAACCCATAAAATAAAAGAGTTAGCCAGCAAGGGAACGCAGTACAGAGGCAAGAGGCAGGCTGGGAATAAGGTGGTTGGGAGTCTCTCTGAAGAGCCAACAGAGCCCCAGGGTCTCCACCACTGGGCAGCTTCCAGGAAACCCCGGACTGCCTATGAGGACAACTCAGCAGCGCTAGGGTAACCTGTCTGTGTTGGCAAGTCCATAAACACTTCCAAAAAAAGGCAATGTGGCCATTCATTAAGAAGGTTTTTTGATGGCCTGGAATCCTGGCTCAAAGGAAATGAAAGTTCTTTTAAACAATCCCAGCTCCTTGGACCAAGCCAGAGGTCTGCAGTGGTTGGAGAGATATTCCTGGTTTATTAAGGACTGAGTGGAAAGAAGGCAGGAGGCCAAGCTCGGTTGTCCTTGAAGGCTGGCACTAGGCAGCTCAGTCTTTTCACATGCCCATGAAGGAGGGCACAACAGATCAGTAAGCGTAAGCATGAAGCTGGGATCCAGGACCCAGCCGAAAGACTTGGGAGCTCTGACTTCATTGACCTGGCCAGCAGGTGGCCTTGAAGAAGCCTTGTTAACTGCTAGGTTCTCACCCAGGCCAATCAGTAGACACCATGACGGGCAGGGCTCTGCAAACTGATCTGAGACCCAGCTTTGCTATTTAGCATCCGTGGAGCCTTGATTTGCTTACCCTGTGAGCCAGCATCTCTTTATCTAGATGCTAGGCATCAAGAAGCGAGTGAGCACTGCCAAGCTGTTAGAGTGGGTGTGAGTAAGACTCACCATGTCTTTATAAAGCTCATGGTGTCTTTAGTGCCCCTGGTTCCTGGGACACTTGCAACTATGAGAACTAGTGCTACCTGATCTCTCACTCTGATCACCAAAAATGTCTGTGTCTGAAGGCAGGAGATGTGGAGAAAAAAAAAAGAAAAAACTTCAAAGATCTTAAACATGAATCAAGAAGACCTTTTTTTTTCCCTAGGGCAAAGGCAGGAGTTTTGAGACTGAAGAGCTGTGTGTCCAGACACTGGACAGAGAAGACGCACTACAGCCTTCATCCTCCTGAGACTTCAGAACTGGGAGCTCAAGAGAATACCCAGCAATTTTCCGGAGAGAAAAAAATAGACTACATGTTGGGGAGCAGGCATCTAACAACATCAGGTATCTCTAGCACCTGCCCAGACTGTGTGGGCTGGGACTTTGCAATGTGGAAAGACTTGGATTTGAACATAAACTCCATCTCAGCAAAACCTCCTATAGAACATGATCACGGAATATCTTCAGATGGACGAGGTCTTGAGCTCACATTTGTTTTTTTTTTTTTTTTTCTTTCTTAGAAAAGCTACAAGGGACTATGCAAGATAAAGGGAGAGCAGGACTGGAGAGGTGGCCCAGTTGGTAAAGTGCTTGCTGCATGAGTAGGAGGACCCATGTTCTATCTCCAGAACCCATACAAACAAAAAGATGGCAGTGGTAGTGTACCCTTGAATTTACAGCACTGGGAAGGTGGAGACAGGCACCCTGGGGCTCACTGGATAGCCAGCCTAGCTCAACCAGTGAGCTTCAGGTTCAACAAGAGACTCTATCTCAAAAAACAAGGTGATTAGTCACCCAGCCAGACACTCCCAGGATTAACCTCCAGCCTTTTATGCATGCACACACAAGTGTATATATACCTCCACACACATAAGACATGCATAGAATGCATGTGCACACACAGAGAAAGAGAGAGAGAGAGAGAGAGAGAGAGAGAGAGAGAGAGAGAGAGAGACTGATAGAAGATGTGGCACATGAGGAAACAGAACTCCTGGGAAAAGCTTAGGTGTCTAGGATGCTGATGAGGGAACACTCTAGTCATGCAGTAATGGTTATTACAGTTTGGATCTGGGGTGTCCCTCAAAGGATGGTTGGTATGTTGTCTCTGCTGGAGACACACAGCTCCAGTGTCATGAGCCCCTCCCTAAGCAGCACCAGTATCCTGCATGCTCTGATCAGCTGGTCAGAGCCTTGTCTCAGGCACTGAGATGTCCTCACTTGGGATTAGTGAACAGAGGCTGAAAACTCTTGGCAACAATTCAAATAAGTGCCACACTTAATTTCAAGTGGTTTATTGAGAATCTCATCACTTTCACAGTGGAGGGCATCAGTGCCTATGAACATCAGAGGCCATCAAAGGGACATGGTGGGAGGTAGAAAGGGAACAGTTGAGTGAGAACCGTGTAGCCAGGAATCTGCTTCCAAGAAGAGAACCCGAAAAGCCCTAAGCTGGCTATAAAGCATGAACCCAAATTCTCTGGAAGAAAAAGAACTTTCACTTAGTCAAGGACGCCTGTGTCTACTTCAGTCTTCTAGATGGAGTATTGGCCTTCAGCAAGTGGTAAAAATGGCCCCTTTCCCAGAAGCCTTCCCTCCCTTCTACCACCTTCCGCTTTTAAAATATCCCCATACAATCCAATAAAATAAATAAGAATGAAAGAAGTCTGAATTTAATATTCAGGGGTATAACTCAAGTGCAGCCAGTTGGATGGCTTCCCTGTTAATCAGAAGAATAACAGTTTTTTTTTCCTTGTTTTCTTTGTAGAACATGAAGTTAATACTGTTTAGGAACACCACATGGGTGTGTGGTAAGAATACAGCACAGAGAATCGCAGCCTGGCTTGCCATGGGCTCACAGCCTCTATCCCCAAAGGCTCCAGATCATATCTTTCCAGCCTGACTATGTTAGAACTACTTTCAAACCTTGTGAGTATTCAGATTCCTAGGCTATTCTCCTACCCTCTGAACCTCGGCTTCTGAATATAGAGCCCCCAGATCTGGACCTCTTTGGAGCATCCACCTAGCTGCTGTTCACATCCCAGTACCTCAGAAGCCAGAGATCATGTCAGGCAGCCCCTTCCCAGTGCTTTGTCTGCAGTGATTCCTAAGTACCATGATTGCTTCTGCTTCAGTCCTTTAACACAAGTGACAGTGACTCTCAGGGGTGCTAGTCTCAGGATACTATGAGACCTCATTTCCCAGTAGGTTTCACATACTTTAATAAGTAGCTTTGGGGAAGGAGGCAGTATTTCTTTGTGTGCATGTACACAGGTGTGTTCATGCCATGGCACATGTATAGAGCCCCCTACCCTATCTTGAGACACGGGGTCTCTCTTGCTGCTTCTGCTTCATTGATATATATATACCAGGCCAGCTGGCACTGGCAGCTTCCAGGGAACCACATGCCTTTTCCTCTCATCTCTCTATCACTGGGATTGCAAGTGAGCCTCCAAGCCCAGCTTTCCACATGGAGCCTGGGACCTGAACTCAGGTCTCATGCTTGTAAGGCAAGAACTCTACCAACTAAGCCATCTCCCCAATCCCTCATTCACCATTAAAAAAAAAAAAAAAAAAAAGTTACACCAGCCATTGGATTTAGGTCCCACCCCACTCCATGATGAGTTCATATTAATTACATCTGTGATAAACCTATTTCATAATAAGGTTTTGCTTGGAGACTCCAAGTTTGGCATTCCAATGTAGAGAATTCCGACCAATTGAGGAAGAAGAACTGATTTGAATTCAGGAAGCTGAGTTCTCAGCCTAGGGCTATCTCTGGCTGGGGAGTTTGCTCACAAGCATATGAGCTCACACCTCATTTGTGGGTGGAGTAAAGCCTACTTACATTGCTTCCTGTAGAAGGAGGGGCACAGGCAGGGCTTCGAAGCCCCACCTGTGCTGTGAGGCCTGGCATTGTCTGATAGCCACCTTCTCTGATCACAGGTCAGCTACTGGAGAAAGATCGAAGCATGGCCCTACTCCCCTCCTGGACGTTCTTTTTTGAATTAAACTGGGTGCAAGATTCTCCACACCACTAAAGTCAGAGGGGGGCCCTCAGAGAGAAACTCCACCACAGGCAAAATACCTTCGGTTCCCTTCAAGAGGAAAAACCCTTTTGGTCCACAGATGGGTAATTGTATACACTGTTTCCAAATGTCAGATGCCAGCCTGGGCCTGCTTTGCCCAAGATCAAACAGGTTGCCTAGGCCCCCTTTCCACTGATGTGGATGAGCGTTTAGCCACGGTAGAGAAGAGCAATTCTGAGCAGAGTGGCCAATAGTCTGCGCCACATAGAAACTCAGTCAGACAGCAAAGAGTCACACCCAAGAAGGGAAAGCCCTCTGAGCCGCCAACAACACACAGCCATGACATCCAACACAAACAAACAAAAATTGGAACATCTCAATTTTGTGATAAAAAGCCAGACTTATTCTGCCCATGAGCTGATACTCGGTGGTCTGGGAAATGAGTAGCCAAGCACTAATGAGACTGTGGGATCCTCATGTCCAGCTCTGGGAAGAGAGGAAGCTCACAGGAACTTTCCAGAGAGCATCCTGGGAATGTGCAATCAAGCCCTAAATGGTGTCTTTACCCTGAGGAAATAATCAGATAAGTGTGTCAATGAAAGCCAAAGACAATCTTCACGGAAATGTGTTTAACAGCAAAGAATGTAGACAACCTAACTGGCCTACTCGCCCCTTCCAGATTCCCGGCGGTGGAGGATCCAGACAGCCCTGCTGCCCCCTTCCCACACTGATTTCCACTGCAGTACCCACTTGCCTTATGGGTCCTCTAGTAGTGTTCTCTTTGAATAACTCTAGTGGTGGTGGTGGTGGGGGGAGGGCGCAGAGGCACCACCCACTGCCCGCTGTCCTAGTTTGCTTTCTACTACTGTGATAAACACCATGACCAAAAGCAACTTGGAGATAAGGTCTTCTTTCATCTTACAACTCCCGAGTCACAATCTAGCACTGGGGGAAGTCAGGATAGGAACTGAAGGCGGGAAGCGTAGCAGAGATCATGGAGGAACCCTGCTTATTGGCGTGCTCGGCCTGCTTTGTTATATACTTCAGGAACACTGGCTGGGGGTGGGGGGACAACCCACAGTGGATTACTCCCTCCCACGTCAAGCGTTAATCGAGAAAGCGTCCCACAGACTTCTCTACAGGCTAATCTTATAGAGGCATTTTTCTTTTCAGTTGAGGTTCCCTCTTTTCAGATGACCTGAGTTTTTGTCAAGTTGACAAAAAACTAACCAGCATAAGCCGATGGCACAGAAACCCTTCCTCTATGCCATTACAAAAATTTATCAAATTCAATTCAATGCAGAGCTTGCCTCATAGGGCCAAATTAAGGAAACTACCAAGTAGAAACCAAAATCAGGGATTGAAAACCTTAGGCATGACCCTGTGGCCACTCTGAATGGGAAAGATGGAGAGCAAGGTCTGGTAACTTGGAGCCTGTGGTATTTGGAGATTAGGCCTGGGCATGATGGGGAGATGCAGGGAGCTTCTGGACTCCAACCTAGAGAGGAGTAGACAGAAATGCCTTTCTGCCAGCCGTAGGAGCTGACCTGAGAGCTAGCGTCAGTGGAATGTCCTCTGCCATTCACACCATACTCGCCTGTATTCATGTTTCCCTGGGGCATAACTCTCCATGTGATTAGAGAATCCTGAGGCCAAGATATTTAGGGCAGGGCTGTTATCACAACTAAAGATGTCCTTGCTGTGTTGGAAATTAAGTTAGTAGCCTGAGGTGTTAGGTTTGCGTTATTGCTACAAACTACTCAAGGCCAATAGCTTTATAAAGAAGGTTTATTCAACTCACAGTTTAGCGGTTCAAAATCCAAGATTGCATAGGTTTCACTGGTTTGGCTAACTTGTGTTGGAATGAGAATGACCACCTCTCCAGTTGTTTCATAGAGAAGACAAACAGGAACCTGAAATCCTCTCTGAAAGCATGTTTTCCATGACCTAAGGATCACCCCCAGTACCTACTCTTAAAAGTCCTAGCACCTCTCCATTCCATTAGCCAGGGGACTGAGCCATGTTGGGGCCCTAGGAAATATCACCATCTTTTGTACCATAGCTACTCCAACTGGCTGGTCCTCATGGCTATGCTCTCACGATCCACCTATCTCATGGTGTCTTTCTCTCTCTTTCCTCTCTTTCCTCTCTCCCCATGGTCTCTGACTCAGACCCCAAGTCCTGGGAACTGAAACCCTACCACCTCTCTTCTACCCAACTACAGGCTGCAGACATCTTTATTGACCAAACAGGGATAACCTGGGGTTCAAGGTTACACAGCACCACTTGATGTACATGAAGATCTTCTCATAGGGGCAATCAGATCTTGGGGCCCAGTATTTAGCATTACAATAAATAGTAACAGACCAAACCTCAACAGGACGGGATGGTTGAAAATGGATGAGAGTGAATAGATGGATAGGTAGGTGGGTGGATCAACAGAATGGATGGAAGTAGATGGGTGGGTGGATAGATGAGTATATGGGATAGATGGATAGATGGGCAGGTGTGTGCCTCATGCATGGATGGGTGTGGGGTACATGAATGGGACTGACAGAAATGGATGGTGGGTGGGTGGGTAGGTGGATGAGTAGATGGATAGATGAAAATGGGTGGATGACAACATTTTAGAACTATAAGGAGACAGTCAGATTAATGTACTCCTTCCGTCTCAAGTGACCAGAGCCTTAAGTACTTTGAACTTAAGAAGATATTCTCAAGACCTCTTATTGGATGGATATGACATATATCCCACAAAGGCTCATATATTGAAGGCTTATCTCTTCTCTGGTAGTGCTATTTTGGGGAGATTCTAGAAACTTTAGGAGGTAGGTCCTAACTGGAAGAAGTAAATCATTAGAAAAATGTTCTTAGACTTATATTGTCCTCTTTGGCTTCCTGTATGCTCTGAGGGGAATGGTCTTTGCTACATGCTTCTGCTACCAGGATGCTGAGTCTCACGTGTTCCCAGAACCAATAGAATCAAAGTTTCACGTCTCTGAAAACTTGAAGATAAATAAGTCCTTTTCCCCTTGATTTGTTACCCTCTGGCATTTGGTTACAGCCAGATACAAGATCATACTACCCATGATCCCCTTGCCATTCCTTAGGGTCCCTTGTGTCTTTCCCAAGCTGCCCATGACATTGCCTCGTTTCATCTCACAAATCTTCAATGAGGCAGGAGGGTGTATTCGAGGTCCTGCCCTTGTCTGGAATCTGCAGTTCTCCCTGGTAATCTAAACACTGGAAGAGGTGTAGTCAGAGGCAAGGGGACTTCAAGGGCAAGGTTTAGATTCTTACTAACTGGCCATGCAACTTTAAGAATGTAATTTGGGGGGCTGGAGAGATGGCTCAGCAGTTAAAAGCACTGACTGCTCTTCCAGAGGTCCTGAGTTCAATTCCCAGCAACTACATGGTGGCTCATAACCATCTGTAATAGAATCTGATGCCCTCTTCTGGTGTGTCTGAAGACAGCTATAGTGTACTCAAATAAATAAAATAAATCTTTAAAAAAAAAAAAAAAGGCCAGGTGGTGGTGGCACACGCCTTTAATCCCAGCACTTGGGAGGCAGAGGCAGGTGGATTTCTGAGTTAGAGCCCAGCCTGGTCTACAGAGTGAGTTCCAGGACAGCCAGGGCTACACAGAGAAATCCTGTCTCGGAAAAAAAAAAAAAAAGAATGTAATTTGGCCATTCAGACATTAGAGGATGTCATTCCACAAGGCTTTCTCATTAAAACAAGACAAGAAATCACCTAAATATAGGTCCAGCCTTGTGAAGCCTTATCAATCATTCCATGAGCTGAGGAAAGAAAACCAACACACCTCTTAGTGGCAGGGAGTTCTTCGAGGTAGGTCACTTCAGCAACATTGAGGTGTCCTCTTCCTGAAGCCATGGTGGCTTCTACAGGTTAAACAGAATGGCTTGCCACCCTAGAAGGACTACTTTGGCCAGGTTAGAGCTGCAAGTGATAGGCACACTGAGGGAAGACCCCAGGCTAAGGTCAGGGCTTCTGGGGGGGTGGAGGATTCTGACTCAACTGAGTCTGTAGTCTTTGCTGTTTGGCATCACTAGAGAGAGAGACAACTGGGAGAGACTCAGAGAGTATGACAAATGTTTAGTCACAACCTGACTAGGGTCAGAGTTCCAGTTAAGAGCTGGCTGCTCAAATCCAAGGAGTCCTTCCCTGCCACAGAAGACAAGATGTCTACATGCCATTGAAAGACATAACAGAAAGGGTCACACACTGTCCTCCCATCATATAAGTTCACCCATGGGTGAGACAAGAGAAAGGCACCCGGCCTGAAGGATGTCCAAGGCATCTTGGAGGGATCCTATACCACCCATGCTACACAGTCCAGAGGCCATAGCAGACTATTCTCACATGAGTTGTGGGCCTTCCTCTTCAGCTGTACAGACTACTCTGGCCCTACACAAAGAACAAAGTTTTAAGTGTCCATGAACAGGCACTCTAGAAGTGACAGTCAACTGGAGAGGAACTTGAGGGGAATTAGAAGGCAAACACAACCTACTCCTGACTCCATGAGGAAACTCCAATGTGTCTCACCTGCTCTAGATGCTTCTGGAGGACAATGCGTACTTCCCAGGAGCCAAGGGCTGCTTGTCTTCCTCTCTCTCCTCTTTCCTTCCCCCACTTTACTTCCCTTTTCTTCCCAGTGCTTCCTAGGGGCCGTGGCCATACAAATGCTTCAATCTCATCCTTGTCTCCAGATCTACTCTGAGCTGTCTGTATACTGAAAGTGGTAGGTGTCAGCCTAGGGGAGCC
This sequence comes from Grammomys surdaster, assembly GCF_004785775.1. Taxonomy (NCBI): domain Eukaryota; kingdom Metazoa; phylum Chordata; class Mammalia; order Rodentia; family Muridae; genus Grammomys; species Grammomys surdaster. The sequence continues at coordinate 1,959,712 of NW_021620993.1, read as the reverse complement.
CAGTACACTTCTACTCACGGACAGCTTAGATTCTGACTGTTCTCCTTGCTGCTTCCTGCCATGGATTTAACCAGTTTACACACTGATGATAATTCTGTCCTCAAACAGAACAGCAGAAAGAATCTGGGTTCCCTATGATCCAGTCAAGTTGACAAAGAGGACTAACAGACAAGCTGAGGATGGAAGTGGAGACACACCCCTAGGCAAATATGCAGATGGTCAAGCTGCGGTGGAGCCCACCTTAGTTATCACATTGACACACTGTGGGTTCTCCAGGTTCTCGGGCCTTTGTGCTTGGGCATCACCACATTCTGCTTCTCTGGCTAACAGGAGGCATTCTGTGGGATAGCTCAGCCTCTGCATTGTGAAGCTCAATCCATTACAGTAAATTCATGTGTTTTGTGTGTATGTGCATATATAGGTATGTGTGTGTGCTTGCATGTGTGGTGTTTGTATGTATATATGTATATGGCCATTATCTGTGCATATGTGTGTGCATTTTATGTGATATATGTGTTTGTGTGTTTATTTGTATTTGTGTGCTTATATATGTGTGTGTACAGGATGTGATTATGTGTGCTGGTATGTGTATGTATGCTTATGTGTGTAATATTGTGGTACTCATATGTGTCTATGTACATGTGTAAGTAGTGTGTGTGAAATGTGTACTTGTGTATATATGTGTGTGTGCCTGTGTATGTGTGTTATGTGTTATATGTATACATGTGCTTGTGTATGCATAATATATATTTATATGTATAAATGTGTGTCTGTGTATGTGTGTGTGTATGTGGCTGTGTGTGGGTATGTGTGTATGTGTAAGATGTGGTAGGTAGACCAACATCCTACTAAGGTCTGTTTCCCTGAAGAAACCTGACTGATATACTTTCCCTAGAAATAAGATTTTTGGGGCTGATTCCATGTCCCCTCTATGTGTTTTGCCTAGAGTCACTCAGATGGATTCTGTCCCCTGGACTTGACCCCAGGTTCCTGCTTCCTTGGGGGATAGCCTTTCTGGGACAGAGACATGGGTACTGTTCTAACTATCTCTTACGGGTGCTTTGCAGAGTATCAGCCCAATAAACATGAACCAATATGGACAGTGATACCACTTCATCAACAAGGATTGGGGGGCAGGGGTGGTTTTGGTCAGGGATGCTACTGAGTCAGAAACATCTGAGGGACAGGGAGCTCCATTGTGGCTGACCCTTTAGCCATAGTGTGATGGCTAAAGCACCACACAGTGGGTGGCTATTCCTAGACTGTATGACCTCCTCCCAAAACTATAACAGGCCCAAATGTGAGAGTCATGGCATAGTTCCATGGATATGGACCAAGAATTCCTAACTTCATGGCTTCTGAGCAGGTACCATCAAGATTCTGGTTCAGGGGCTATGGTCTGACCTCAAGGGCCCTGGGTGAAGGAATCCACTCCTTCTCCAGTTGTTGGTAGGACATGGCTCTCTGTGCCTGTTGGCTGATGGCCTTGGACATCCCCAATGCTAGTTGGTTTGAGGCCACTTTCCATTTTTTGTGGCAGAGACTTCCCACCCACCACGGGGTCCTTCCACTTTCTAAGGAGGCATGTGGAGAACTCAGTGATGAGTGTCAGCTCCAGGTGGGAAGTCAGAGACTTCTGGAACAGCCACAGCATTGACAGTTATCACAATCACATTCTATGGTTAGACACAAATCATCAGGTCAAGCACACCCTTGAGGGGGATGGGAACACAGGTATGAAAACAGCATCCTAGGCTGGGCTCCATACACGCTAAGTAAACACTTTGGGCACTTCTGAGGGTAAAAAGAGGAAAGGGAAGTGATGTATGTTGTATGGGGAGTGAGAGGGGGTGTCCTCTCCCGTGAAGATTCTAGTAGCCATGTGCCACAGTGGTATTTCTCAGCTTAGAGTCTCCAGAGGTAACCAGGACAGTGGTGGTTGTAAACAGCAGTGGACTTCCTTCCAGGAACCTATGCATATCACACGGGTAGATAAATTACACTCTGGAGATCGCTTCAGTGAGAGGAAGCTGTCTAGCCAGCTCTGGAATCAGCCTTAGGCCTCAGTGGATGGGTCATTGTCACACAGGACACCATCCGCCTCTCCTAAATTTCCATCTTCTCTGTCTCTTTTATCCATGTTATAGCTTGAAATCCCACATGATTGTCAGTTGACTGAGGTAATTCATTTTGGATGCCCAAGATCTGTTCCAGGAATATGCTAGACAAAAACGATCCAGAAGTTAGACACACAAGGATCCAAGATCTCTAGGGAAGAGGCGTGAGTTCACACTGGGACATGGGCCAACTAGGAAGGTGTGTTTTCAAGTCAATGAGAGACTCTGTCTCAAGGGAGGTGGATGGTGTTTTTATGATACCTGAGGTTGTCTTCTGGTCTCCATAGGCACTTGCACACATATGCTTATACACTTGCACACACGTATGAACCTACACATGTACATATACACACATACAGAGAAAGAGAAAGAGAGAGAGAGAGAGAGAGAGAGAGAGAGAGAGAGAGAGAGAGAGAGATTGATTTACTCTACTTGGCCAGGGCATAAGGGATGAATGGGTCATGGTTTTAATAAGGTGAGAACGAAGAACAGGAATAGTTAGAGTTTGTCTTGGGACCTCTAGCACCTGCTAACATTGTGAAGGACACTGACCACTTCCCAGATTTGTCCAGGTGAACTCTGGTCACTAAAATGTACAGTCAACTTCCAAGCTTTGCCCAGGTAGACTTTGGTCATTTAAATGCACAGCTTAGCTGGACACTACATATTTCCTTCTTAGAAGGCACTAGCATAAAACCCCAGGCACCCACACAAGCTGAGTATCCATAAAGCAAGGAAAGGGCACAAATATAAATTCTCTTTTTCTTAAGTGTGTGGTTAGAAGTACTTTTGGAAAAAGAAACAGACCTTCTTTATGAAATAGTTTCAGGAAAATTTGCTCCTCACAACACCCTATAACACTGCTTTGTGCAATGGGGTACCAATGCGCCCTCTTGTGTACAACCTCAAAACTGCAGGATCATCATCACTGGCCAAATTCACCCCTAGCATCTTTTACAAAAGAATCCATACTTGGAAAGCACCCTTCTTAAAAGCTCTTTTGCTATCAGTTACAAGCACACACCCTTAGTGCTGAAATGTCTGAAAACTGGCTTTAGCCACTGGAATCTTCAGTGATCCAAGAAAAGTAGAAAGATTGTTGCCAAATGGCATGCAGTCAATAATAGCATATTGATACAAATTCACATACAACTATAAAAAGAGTTAACTGAGGCCCTTTCTGGAAAGCCCTGGAAATGCCCTGTTTAAGCAATGTCTCCTTTATGGGGTCAAGGTAAGAAGGAGGTTACGGTCCAAACTCTGCACCATCAGTGGCACTGACATGGCCATAGAATCTCCACAATCACGTCCCCTAACTGTTTGGATATAAATGGAGGAAGAATTAGGGGAAAGAAAATGGTGAAGGAAGAATGGGGAATTTGAAAATTGGAAAGGAGGAGGAATGGAGAGGAAGGAGAATGAGGAGGAGGAGGAGAAAGAATGAGGAAGAGGAAGAATGGGGAGGAGGAAGAATAGGGAGGAGGAAGGATGGGGAGGAGGAAGGATGGGGACATAGTCTAGCCACACACACACACACAAAAAGCTATAGTTTCCACCCCTTAACCCCCTCACAAAAAGGAACAGCTGAATAGTTCTCTGTAGGGTTGGCCAAGGACCTCTCTAAAAAGTTCTAGACATGTTCCCCTGAAGCAGACTCACACCTGTAGGGACAGGGCAAGGCTTGGCCTTTCGAGGACATCACATGTCTGGATGTCCTCTTCACTCTAAGTGTCATTACAGAGGAAAGGAGTCCATTGGAGTTTATTTTAAACTGTGGTCAGAAAGCCTGAAGAACTTGAGCAGCTCATGGAACCCCACCCCAAGAGAACCCCAGGAAAGCTAGTACCAGGGGTGCACTGAACGTCCCCGTCTTGTATATATTTTGAGATATTTCTAGGGAGTTGATAAAGATATAAAATTTCAGCTGTTTTCTGTTTTTTTCTCCCACAGGTGCTGCCCCATCAAATATACGTATCGGTGACACATTGTAATACCCATGCAAACCCCAAATCGTCCCTTATAATTGCCCAGGGCTGTTGGAAACTGTTAATAGTGACAAATATTCCTTAGTTCTCCTCAAAGAAATTCAACACTGTATGGAAGACTTTGAAGCTCAGGAGCTCCCCCTCCAGAGAAAAACTTCCCAAAGGCCAACAGGATCACGGCCAGCCAGATCTCTCCCTGCCTGCCCAGGAAACAAGTAAAGCAGATGGCACACTGGTAGACCTGAGACTTCACAGTAACAATGGAAAACAGTTTTATACCACAGTACCCACTGTGGCAGAGGGGTTGGAGGGAGAACGATCTCCATGAAAAGACTGAGTGGAGAAGATTCCAAGAGCCAGCGTCTGGAGCATAGACTGGAGGACAATACAGACATGGTGAAGTGCTGCTTGAGATGCCTCTGGAGGAATAGAGGGACAGGGAGAGCAGAGTGGAGAGGAGAGAGGTTCACAGATATCCGGACCTTTTTATTCTGCTCTATTACAAACAATGTGTGAGCAGCTCCCGGGAAAGTGAAACTAGAAGCCGTAGAATGGCTGGGTGGTGTCTTAGGGTTTCTATTGCTATGAAGTGACATCAGGTCCAAGACAATTTTTACAAAGAAAAGTATTTCACTGAAGCTTGCTTACATTCAGAGATTTAGTCCATTATCATCATGACAGGAAGCATGGTGGCATACAGGCAGACATGGTGCTGGAGAATTTAGAGAAATCAGAGTTTACATTTGGATTGGCAGGCAGCAGGAAGAGAAAGAAGCGCTGGGCATTTGCAACCTCAAAGCTTACCCCCAGTGACACACACTTCCTCCGACAAAATCACACCTACTACAACAAGGCCACACCTCCTAATAGTGACAATCTCTAGTGACCAAGCATTCAAATATATGAGCCTATGGGGGCCATTCCTATTCAAACCACCATAGATGGGTGGGGAGATGGATGGATAGGTGGATAGACGGTTGATGGGTGGATGAATGGATGGATGGATAGATGAATAGATTCGTGGGTAGAGAGATTGGTAGTTGGATAGGTGGGGTGGTACATAGATGGATGGATGGGTAGTTTGAATAGGTGAGTTTTATTGGATGGATAAGTGTGTAAGTAGATGGATAGACTACCAGACACAGCTGGATGACTAGATTTATAAGAGATTGGGTGGACAAATTGGTCAACAGATGGATGGGAGGTGTGTGTGTGTGTGTGTGTGTGTGTGTGTGTGTGTACAGACATGTGGATAGGTAGATGGGTGAATGAGTAGATAGAAGGGTAGGTGGGTGGGTTGAGGGAAGTAAAGGTAGATGTGTGTGTAAAAGGAACACACTTTCCCTGTATTCCCAGTTTTATTACAGCACCCTCCTTCAACATTCACAAGTCAATATTCAAGGGTCTCTCATTTCCAAAATTGCTGTCAAGTGCTGGTGTAGTTAAGGTTCCTATTGCTGTGATGAAACACCATGACCAAAGCAAGTTGGGGAGAAAAGGGTTTATTTGTCTTATACTTCCACATCACTGTTCATCACTAAAGAAATCAGGATGGAAACTTAAGCACAGCAGGAATCTGGAAGCAGGAGCAGATGCAGAGGCCATGGAAGGTGCTGTTTCATGGCTTGCTCAGTCTGCTTTCATATAGAATCCAGGACCATCGGACCAGGGACAGTACCATCCACAATGGGCTGCCCACCCCATCAATCACTAACTAAGAAAATGTTCTACAGGCTTGCCTACAGACTGATCTTATGAAGGCATTTTTAAAATTGAGGTTCTCTCCTCTCAGATGACTTCAACCTACGTCAACTTGATACCAAACGATCCAGCACAAGCAGTAAGTACAGTAAACGTGGCCCTCCTATACCCACTACCAGGAGGAATAGTCACGGGAAGGAAACTCTGGTACATGCTATGGTCCAGACAAGCCTTGAGAACAGCCTGCTGAGCAAAAGAAAAATAAAGTTACAGAAAGAAAGGAGTACCAGGGCCTGGGTCAGGGATTGAAGTTAGTGTTTCCTAGGGGTACATTTTCAGTTGGCAAGATGTGGGGGGTGGCCGCACAGCAATGTGGGTGTGCCTTATCCATGGATCGGTGTACTGAAGATGCTGAAGCCCCGAAGAGCAAGCAAGTAAGCAGCATTCTTCCATGGCTTCTGTTTCATTTCCTGCCTCTAGGCTTCTACTTGAGTTCCTGCCCTGACTTCCCTCACTGATGGATGGTGACCTGGAAGTGCAAAGATGAGCTAAACCTTTTGTTCCCCCCAGGTTGTTCTTGGTCATGGTGTCTATCACAGCAGCAGGAAAGCTAACAAGAGCAAACCTAAACATCCAGTCTGAGAACTGGTAAGGGAAGATGCTTCCTTTATACAAAGAACGGTCTGTTTTAGTTTTTGTTTTGTTTTGCTTTGTTTGTAACCATTAGAAAGGAAATTCATAGGGCTGTGGTGTGGCTCTGGGGTAGAGTGCTTGTGGAATTCAATCCCCAAGCACTACAAAAGCAGAAAGGAGGAAGAGGTGGAGAAAGGGGGAGAAGGGGAGGAAGTGAGGGGTCGGGAAGCAAGGGAGAGAGGCAGGAGAGGAGGAGAGAGAGAGGGAAAGGATGGAGAAGGGGAGAGAGTGGGAGGGAGAGAGAGATGGGGAGACAGACAGAAAGAGAGAGAGAGAGAGAATTTTTTTTAAAAAGAACTTAGTAGAATGGAGAGACGGCCCAGTGGTTAAGAGCACTGGCTTCTTCCAGACCTAAATTTGGTTCCCAGCTCCCATATAGTGGTTTACCATCTAGTGTACACAGATGCAAATCATTAATCAACTCATAAGAGGAGAATAGGCCACTGGGAAAAGATCTAACTATAAATGCAAGTGTCTGAATAGTGGGGAATAAACAGTAGCTTTTCAAACATTCCTGAAATTCTCCATCCCATGAGTGTGTTCCTATGACTGTGGACAGTTATGCAAGCCATTTGGAAAGAAGAGTGGGAGTTCACTGCCTCTTTGTGTAAAGTAATTTTGAAATCAAATTGCTGCCAAGGGGGTGAAGTCTGCATGGGTACTGGCTGCACCAGAAGGCTTCCTGGACTATGGGCCTGGGAATCATGAGAGAATCGTAAAGTGGGAAGGACATGGGTGTGGTCAGGAAGAGGTGGACAGGTCATGAGGAGTGGATGTGGTCTACCTAGGACTAACAACACTTGCTGCTTTAAAAATATTTTATTTAACTTGGGCATTGGTGATGCATGCCTTTGATCCTAGTACTCTGGAGGCAGAGGCAGGCAGATTTCTGTGAGTCTGAGGCTAGCCTGGTCTACAGTAAGAGTTCCAAGACAGTCAGGGCTACATGGAGAAACTCTATCTTGTAAAAGAAAAAAGAAAACAATATTTTATTTATTCCTTCAAATTATATATATATATATAATAATATATTATTATTATTATTATATAAATATATAATATTGGCTATCTTTACCCCAGGCCTCCAACTTTGAATGTTATAAGTCTCTGAATCAACTACTACCCATTACAAAATGAAGCTTCTCTGACCCAAGGTTAGGAATAGTGCAAATCTACAGATAAAAAATATGAATACTTATAAAGCTATCCGACAATATGAACAAAACATCAACAGTGGTTCTCTGCCTGCTGACGGCCTCTCCAGCTAGGGATTTTTAGCCAGCTTTACTGTATCAGGCATGAATTCCCTCCTGTGAAGTAGACCTCAAATCCAGCTCAGAATGTGGTTGGCTACCTCCACAACAGTAAAGACACTATTGTATCAGTGAGGACATCTCACTTGGCAGGTCAGAATTATGGCATACAGGGGCCGGTTATGAGGGAGTTCACTGATAGCTTTTCTCCATGAGCAGCCTGCATAGCACCTCCCAGTACCATGAAAGCTAGTCAGTGAAGGCTGGGGGTGGGTGAGACTGATTTCTTTGTGTCCTGCAATCAACATATGCGATATCTTCAGCAATCACGTCTTACCATCTGGTTCTGGTAGACAGCCAAGAGTAACAGCAATAGCCTGTGTGGGGAACCGGGGAACACCCTCAAACAAACTCAATAAGAAGGGACCTCTTAGGCTTAATCAAGTCATATGAGGACAGTCTTAGGCACCTGGGCCTCCTTAATCAGTAACTCACAAAGATGTAACCAGTGCCTGACACTGAGATTTTCATTTGATATTCTACATCTTGTTTCACCCATGCCAGGATAACTCTTATCACAACTCCTTCTTTTAAAGCTACATTTTAAATTAGATTATAAACAGTGAGTTTCCATAAGGCTTCTTCATAAACCTTAATTTTGGTTAAGCTATCCCCTCCCTTCCTTCCCCCATACATTTTCTAAGACTAAGTGTCTGTAAGGCCCAGCATCTCAATTCCTGGACATGAATCCCGCAGGAGTGGGATGATGTTATGTCTCCCAAAGGGACATCTCTGAAGAGGATCATGGCAGCCTTAGACTCTCAGGCAACCCTCAGACCAGAGTTTATTCATACAAATTCCTTCCTCCTGTGAAAGAAGAGGACTCACTTAAGTGCAAGACAACTAAGAGTTTTTCAGAGCTGAGTACTTCTGAAGTAATTCAGCAGGCTTTCTGGGCTGTGGAGACAGACAGGGTCAAGAGTAGCTGTAGGGAAAGCCAGGCAAGTGTTCTCTCCTAAATATGTCTGTGCTATAGAATATCTGGATAGATCTGCATGGAGAGTCTGTGTGAACTCTGACCCAGAGTCCACTCTGGAAAGACCAGTGAATGAAGCAGACAGCATTCTCTGCCCTGGGTGAGCTCACATGCTAGGAAGAAATAGGCCAATATTGTAATAAACATGTCCAGAGAGAGCACATATTTGTTTCATGCTTAGTGTGGTTCCATTGTGGGTTACTGTTCCATTCACACATCAGTTAAGAGTATCCTCCATAGAGTCAAAAGAATAACATTCTAATAACAGAGAAAGGGCCAAATGCTTAGAACTCTGCTCTACTCTAGTGCTCCCTGCAACTTGGTGGTGAGGTTTAGACCCCCACCCAGGAGCAGCTGATAAGAAAAGCTCCTAGTGCCCTGGAGGGGGTGGGTAGCTGGAGTCCATCAGCCTGGCTGCCTGGCCACCAGCCACCACTTACCCTCTGACAGCAGGTATTTATGCCTGGAGACCTGGAGGCGCTATTCTACTTAGAGTGACCTCAAGGGCTGCCAGGCCAAGATGGTGTTTGGAGGAGGCTGTAAATTAAGCCTGGAATTCTAGGAATAAACATCTTCAGGATTTATTCCTGCAGCAGATCCCAGGAGGGCTGGCTTCAGAGTAATCACAAGGCCCAGACAAGGGTCTGTATTCTGTTCCTGAAGCCAGGGTGCTGGGAAGCCCCTCCCCAACATACATACCAAGAGAGCTGTGTCTGAAGGAGGTGCTTTCAATGCTTTCCCTTTGGGAGGTAGCCACTCTGACCATTGGGACTCCTGAGGCCTCTGAGCTCCCAGGGTCTCAGAAATGCCTGCATTCTCCTGCATGCTCCTGCATCAGCACCTCCAGCCAGTGATGTTCTGCATAATGCAAAGAGCCTGGGTTCCAGAAGCTAATGGTGGGGGTGGAGAGTTTCTCAGAATCAACTGTAGATTATGGACCATACTTTCTCTGTCTCTACAGCTCTGGGTCTTCATTTATAAAACTGGCTAAGCAGAAAATTCTCACAATCATATTGAATATCTGTCTGAGTTTGCTAGGCTCTCATAATCCGGTACCATATATGGGGCTTGAACAGTAGGTTCATTTCCCCCTCAGCCCCGGAGGCCCCCAAGTCTGTGATCCCTGAGGTCAGCTGGTTTAATTTCTCTGGTAGCCTCTGTCCTTATCTTCCCAAGGAGTTGTCTCCCAGGGTCCTCACCTGGCCTCCCTGCCTCTTCCTATGAGGACACTAGGCTTTTCCAACTTGAGCTGTTCTATAGACCTCATCCAACCCATGACCTCTGTAAGGACCCTGTCTCTAAACTGTCACTTTTTTATTCCTTTTTACTCTTAGATCTAGGGGACACCCAACTCAGCACCTGACCCACTGAGACTATATAAAGTAAGTTTCTGAGAGGGAAAGGCTCACCCAGATACCACTATATGATATAGGCACATACCCAGGTTTAGAAGATGTCAGGGTCCCCATCACCCACCCAGTCATCTTTTGTGAGAACCAATAAGGAGTTTGGGACAGAGTAGCCACCTCTCAATGTTAGTACCTACAAGGTCCCCAGCAGGATTTCTGTAGATGGTTTAACATTGACCTGCAGGCTTCAAGGTAGTGAGGTGGACAGGCACCAGGGGACTGCTGGGGGAGAGCAGGCTCCATGTTCATCAGATAAGGCAGGACAGGGAAGCAGCCCTCTTTATCAGCTACTAACATACTCAAAGGCAGACCTGAGGCCTCGCCTGGGGCCTCTGTAGGAAGAAAGTGGACAGTCTCAAGGGGATCAGCTACAAGATGTCAGTTTCTAAACACAATCCAGGCCAGACGCCAGGCATGAGCCCTGGAGCCTGCCTGCTGTGTGGCTGAGACAGGATTGGGAGAATGAGTTAGTGTCTGCATAGGCTCTGGCTGCCAGATGCCAATGGTAAGAGTTGCCAGTGGGTGGACACTAAGTGGCACTCAAACAGCCAATCTAGTTACCATCATTCATTTTACTGTTCATTCATTCATTCATTCATTCATTCATTCATTCATTCATTCACTCTGTCAGGTATGTTCACTGAATGTGTGGATACTGGGAAACAGTGGAGGCAAAAAAAGCAGAGTTTAGTCTCAGGACTCAGGCAAGCAGAGTCAGGCAGTGAGAATCTTAGCAGGCACGCTGCCCACACAGTGGTTCCAAGTTAGTAAAGGACTCAAGCAGAAAAGGTAACAGGTATGGGGATGGGATTGGTCATCTCCCACTGGAGGTCAATGCTGGCTGCTTTAGAGTGAAGAGAGCTACCAGTCCTCATGCTTGCTAGTAGTGGCATGGGGAGAGCAACCTGTGTGAGGCCTAGACTTAGCCAAGGGCACCAAACAAAGCAGGCCTCCCTGCTGAGGGCATTGGGATCTCTAACAGTGATGGTCCATTGAGACTCATGGTAGGGGTGGGGCTAGAGCAACGAGGCCTGGACCCAGACCTTCAGTTCACAAGAAGACTCACCCAGGCCAAACCTCCCTCAGGCCAAACTTCCCTGAGAAGCCCAGGAAAGGGGACTTCCAACTGGTTTCTTCAGGGGCTACTTTCCTAGCTAAAAAGACAATGAGGCCTCAGAGAAAACTGACCAAATCAGGGAAGGACATCCCTGGCTCCCTCAGCATCTATTCTCAGTGATAGGTAATTTCTCTGCTGCTAGTGAAATGAGCCAGTTCAAGCCAGATTAGATTAAAGGCTGTTTTTTTTTTTTTTTTTGGGAAGGTACTCCCAGGAGATCTCATTGGCCCCAAGCGTTGAGGCCAGGGGAGTCAACATGGTGAAGTGAGGGGTGGAGAGAAAGGGCGCCTACACAAAGAAAGAAAACGAGAAGAGACCAACATGTCTGGATTATATAGGGAAGAGCCTCTGGGGGAAGGGCCGTCCAGCCCCTGGGCTGGAAAGTTCAGGGGTGGGGACAGGATATCCCAGGTAGAGACTGAGGGATGCTGGGAGGACATGGAGGCCAGGTCTGCTTTCATATGTAAAATATGTGCCTTAGTCCCTTGTCCCAGGTCTGAAACCAAACACTCAGAAGTGAAGAAGTTCTCAAAAAGCTTCTCATGGTGGGTGTGTGCATGGCCACCAGAGCTCACCTTCTCTGCTAGATTGTTCTCCCTTCATTGGGTTTTCTGGAGGATTAGATGGCTTCCCTTGTGGGGAAACCGAGGCACTGAAGGCTGTCAGTTATACCCAGGTCTCCTCATCATGGCTTAGGAAGCTGACTTTCACTTGGGGCTATGTGGGAAGACAGAACCTGTCTCAGATTAGTGATAGGGAGAAACCTATTTAAAGAACCAGAAGAGAGGACACTGAAGGTCCTTCCACAAAGAGTAATGGTCATGTGAGGAGCGGGAGGGGCTAAGAGTCTCCATCACTAAATGCTCTCTGACTAGGGACCAAGCAAGACCCAGGGGACAACAGAAGCTGGAGTACCTGGGGTCTCACCTCAATGTCTACCCTCAACTCTACCCATTTCTGGGGCTCGGACAGAAGAAGCCCCACGGAGGACCGGATTCTGTTCTCAGTCTTTCTGTTATTGATGGTGGAGGTCTGGACTGGATATTTTCAAGTTCTTGTCTCCTTATTCAAGAAACGGGAATATTGGCTCACAAACTAGAAAAGGTTTGAGGAGACTTCATTTGAAGCAAATTTAAGGAACAGGTCTGAAGGCACTGAGGGGGAACAGCAGGCCTTAGAGTGAAAAGACTCAAGGGTCCTGATGGTTACTCAGAATTTCCTCCCACAGCGTTCAAGAGGAGTTTGGTTACTAAGGGCATGGTGAGGGCGGTTCTAAGGAGTTTGGTTACTAAGGGCATGGTGAGGGCGGTTCTAAGGAGTTTGGTTACTAAGGGCATGGTGAGGGCGGTTCTAAGGAGTTTGGTTACTAAGGGCATGGTGAGGGCGGTTCTGCTTTGGTTGATAGAGTAGGTCACATTATCATTTTCTACTGTATGTACTGTTAGGTTTCAAAGCCTGGGACAAACGGCTGGGTGCCTATTTAACATATCAAAGAAGACTCAGGAAACAGGTTCTCCCAGCCTCCCTCAGTCCCTATCTGTTACAGGGTCACCCTGGCTGGCATACCCTGCCCTCTACCATAAGTTTTTCAGCCCAGAGGCCTGGGCAGTTCTTCCCTATACAATCCAACCATTTTGGTTACCTAATCTCTTTGCACCTTCCAGCCTCCTGATTACTGTACCTGGTTTCCCAGTTCTCTAGTCTTCCTTCCCCTTCTCCTCCCCGTCACCCTACTGGCCTAGCTCAGGGTCATGTCCACTCTGGACTCTCCCAGATGTCCCTGCCTCTCGCTATGCTCTCCCTTTATCTACAATAAACCTTCTCCTCCACCACACCTAGGAGCAGTCACGTCCTTTCCTTTTTATTTATTCTTTTATTCGCATATCCATTTCCATAATGCATCTGATTTTAATCATAGACACACCCAATTATGCAAGGGTATAAGATGATGACTAGGGAACTCTCCCCCTAAAAGTTCACTTGAGGACACAGCTTTGCCCTAATGCATACCCATCCCAAACTAGCTCAGATTGAATTGATTCCCCTCTACCCTGGTCTTAGACATAACTGGGATGTCTAAATAGAAACTGTCCAAGCTTGTTGGTTGCTGAAGGAAGGAGAAATAGATTTCCTGTTCATGCAGCTTTATGCAGTGGGGAAGGGGTCTTATATTGCTAATGGGTTGCTAGGTGCGTTATTCTGAATGTTTTGTATGTGTACAATATGTGCAGGTAGAGCCTCTGGCTGCAAGTGCACTATCGTCAGAAGGGAAGTGTACAGCACAAGTCAAGTGGAGTTCCAGGTTTCTGAGCCATCCCCTCTGCTTGCTTGCCTGACCCACTTCCTATTGTCTGTGCACACAGGGGTCAGTATTGGGCTGGGTGCTGGCTCTGGTTCTGTCACTCTCCTCAATGTGAGCTCTGGGGTGAGGGTAGAATGCTGCTGAGCCTTAGTTGCCCCTGGGAGAATATTAGTCTCCAAATAATAGTTTAGAAAATGTCCTCTGCAACCACCAGCATCAGGAAGACCGGACACTCATGAACATTCTCAAGTGTCACCCCAGAGGCAGAACCAGATCCTCTGGGGGCAGCTACCAGCTGCACCTGTGACTCTTGCTCTGGGCATCTGTCCCCAGCCGTGTTAGAAATAGACTCTCAGGCCCCACCCTAGTCCTACAAATCAGTGTCTTCATTTAGTCAGAGCCCCAGGAGGTCCCCTGCACATTAACATCTGAAAAGCATAGCCTAAAGCCTGGGGACACAGAGATTTTGAGTGACACCTTGCAGTCATAAAACTCTATCAGGAACTCTTGGGAAAAATCACCCAGCCTTTCATTTCTCTTTCTGCAAAAACTCCCAGGCGGGAGGGAGGCCTGTCGGGCTCAATTAGGGCTGTGAGTCCCTTTGATCCACCCCAAACTCCCGATAAGGACTCGGGGCAAGGGGCGCTGGGGGCAGACTTCTCCCAGTAAGGGGTGAGGGGTTCCCTCCAGGGGGCAGGAAGCCAAACCTGGCTCCTTCGAAAGCTCCGCCAAAGAATGCCCCCTTCTCGGAGCCTCTGGAATTGGGAAGAAATTCCTTGCAAATTCCATGGCCACCCCTGGCCAGTGAGAAAATGAGAGTGCAGCCCAACTCGACAGCGCGGTGCAGCCTGGCTCCATTAAATGAGTTCAAAACAATTACCAGGGAACATGTGTTTCCTATGAAGGGAGCAAGTGTTAAAACGGATTTAATTTTCTTTTGTAAATAAAGAGGCCTATCCAGCCCGGCCTGTTTATCTCCCTGAGAGAGATGAAAGTGTTTCATCTGCCGGTAGCCTCTGCACGCCTCCCCACCGAGGCGGGGCCCGCTATCTGTACTCCATGTGTTGTCTATCTGTAGAGTCTTGCCATCCCGGCCATGTGGAACTGTTTGAGCACCATGAGGTCTCTTCTCAAAGCCTGACTCTTAGTTATCTACAATGGCGCTCCTCTCCCCCTCCTTTAAGCATATTAGTGATTCATAAACAGTAAAATTAGTTGGCTGGGGAGGGGTTGGTGGAGGTATTCATTCTGGCGGCGCCTGCTTTCCTGGGTTGGTAGTTAAAATAAATCATGGCTGTCACAATGGAATTCAGGGCTAAAAATCACCTGTAGGAATCCCCACACACTCCCGCACCCACGTTCTCCACCCCCACCCCCAGCATGGATGATCAAAGCTACCTTACTCCAGCTGGAGAAGGGGAGTTAGATTGTGAGGTTCGGAAGAGATGCAGAGGAGAAAGACAAGAAGCAGTTTCAGCAGTCAGAAGGAAACATCCAGAAGGTATGAGGAAGGAATCAGAAAATTAACATCTCTGTTCTGGAACTGCACAAGAGTGAGGTTGATTTAAGATCTTAGTTTTCCTAATACAAAAATATGATTAATCACTTCGTTCCGTGAAGTTGTGTTTCCACTTGACCTATCTGTGCTGCCAGCCAGAACTCAGGTTTGGTTTTTTTTGTGTTTTTTTTTCCCAACTGCAAATTTAATAAATTCCAACATGCCCAAACTTCCTGACTTACACTGTCCACCACGGGTATCTCTGGAAACTTCAATAGCTGGAGATAACTCGCACAGTCTGCTCTGCCTACCTTCTCGGCGCTCACAGTAATCCGGGATCAGGCGACTAAGCTTTCATCTTGAGAGCACTTAAGTTAATTACACGAGGCCAGTGAGGCCCCGAGGAGCCGGTTCTGCACAGCCCTCCTGAAGCCAGACATCATAGAATCCAGATGCAAACCCTTGGCAACTTAAGCCCAACAAATTTCCTTTGTCAAGAAATGCAAACAGCCCAACATTGAAGCCCAGGCTACTATAGTGAGTCAGCCTCTTTGGGACTAGACTACAGTGCCCAGAGCTACCATCTAGGCCAGAAGCTATTGAAATGTGCAGGTGCTTACCTAGCATTGCCTTCCACCCTCTCACCTAGGGGTTGAGGTTACCAAGGTGGCTCATTTTATTTTGAATGGGTTGCTGATCAGAACATGGCTGCCTCCCGGTCAGTTGACCCCAATCCAAGGCATTTTTAGGAGAGTGCATTTACTGAGAGAAGGCAAGAGACTGTCCCACTTAGTTGGCAGGCTTCCTACTGTGAACTTTGTTTGTTCCCAGACTTCTGTACCGGTCTCCCTCTGGCACCTATCAATGTGTCTCAGCTTAAAATGACCCTCCTCTTGGATATCCCTCAGATATCATGGCAGGGTCGTCTGCTCCTGTCCTCCATCCCTGCTGCAACCTATTCCCATCTCCTTTGTCATCTGAGATGGGCGGGCTTCTTTCTTCCTACTCCATTACAGTGATATTTCCCTCTTCTGAGGCAGGATGTCGTGGACTAGGCAGCAACCCTGAGTGACTCTAAGAACCCCTGGAACCATCAGCTCCACACTTTTTCTGGGGTTCTACTAACAGCAGAGTTCATAGCTGCCCACCAATCACAGCAAGAGCTTGATGTGGTCACATGAGAGGATTCTAGGATCAGCATCCTGTGGAGATGACCAAAAAAAGTGTTTTGCCCATCTTTCACCTGCAGTACCTGACTTGGAAACAGGATCTTTGTTCACGTAGTCAAGGTGGTGTGAAGGTCTGTGAGATCAGGGTAACTCTCATCTCATGGCTGCTGTCTTTACAGGCTAGAGACACATAGGGAAGGAGGCTGTAGCAACCAGAACATCCCTGAGAACCTGGAGAAAGCATGGCCAACAGACCTAGAAGAAACAAACCCCACCTCAAGACACAATAACCACCTGCTTGTGTTTCTCTGGCTTGATTCTGAGTGTGCAGGGAGAGAAAATTGTGTCTTCACCCATTGAGAGGGTCGTGGCTGACACCCCACAACCAAGCACAGATTAACAAGAAAGAAATGTATAACAAATTTATGTAATAAGTTCCACATGGTAGCCTTCAGGAATGGAGACCAAAGAAAATAGGAACACAATTGGAGGTTTGATGGTACAGGTGGGCATTGAGGTTCATGGGCAAGGGACCTCGCTGGCTCTGCTCAGTTCTTCATGGAACTCTGTGTCTTCCCTCCTTCCTTCCTTCTCTCCAGGTGTGGGGCAGGCTCCCGTCACACAGGGATTGGTCCCTGCTTTCAGGGGAACTTGCTCATATCCGGGAGTTCTAGGCTTCACATAAAAAGGTGGGAAAATGTTAGCATGCCCTCTGGCCTCTGCTTTTCCTTGGTTTCCAGCGTGTTTGGGGTTAGTGTGTCCTGTTCCCCATCTGTGCTGTAGAGAACGAGGTCAGCATCTTCCCAGGCACTGGGATGTGGCAGGGCTTCATGTGAACAGGAATCATAGGTGGGTACGGCTGGATGTGCATGTATGATTCTTCCCTCGCCTCATGCCTGACTCACAGAGGCCACCACTGGATCCCAGGGCGTCTTCTGTGCCTTAGCTATAGAGAATCTTTGTAGGATCCTTCCCAGGAGCTAAACTTGCCTGGCTGCCCCCGCCCTGGGCCCAGGCTCTTCGCCCCATCAGGTCAGGAGCCCGTGGTTCTTTCCCACCTGCTCAACTTAGTAGGAGAGACACATCCTAGAGGTGTTTGTTTTGGGGTTCACTCAGCCAGGCTCAGGGTCTTTCATGTGCCCCCTACACTGTCCTTGGCACCACTTAGAGTTCAATGTTCTCTGTGCCCAGGGGCTCCTTATGCACAAACTCAACCTGCTGCAGAAGGAAATGTCATTAGACCTATGAAGTATCTGGACTGAGCCTGTGCAGGCTTTTTCCTTGTCCCTGTCTCCAAATGAGTCAAGCATGAGGCATAAGAAGAATTGGATACATTGTATTAGGATTCATAAAGCACTCCAGAGGTGAAAACATATGACAAGGGAGGATGGGCTGAGGTAACTCTCTTTTAGGGATTTATCCTCAGCAGCCTTTGGCAGCCCTGAGGATCCTGGTACCACTTTTCCTCCGTGGCAAAGCATAACCTTGAAACAGCCTGTAAAGTGCTGGTGTTATGAGCCTCTCACCTCTGGCATCCAGCTTTCTGCCGGCCCTCAATGTTCAGATGTATGTTGAATGAATAAATGATTTCATGAGTAGGGGAGTAGATCTCAGTTGGTAGATTTCAAAATGTGGGCCTCACATGCAGCTCCCCTTCCTTTCTCTCAAGGACCCCACCTGTGCTGGCTAGCTTTCTAGCAACTTGACATAAGCTAGAGTCATTGGGGAAGAGGTATTCTCAGTTGAGAAAATGACTATTCCAGCAGATTGGCCTCTAAGCAAGTCTTTAGTTCATTTTCTTAAATAATGCTGTGGGAGGGACCAGCCCATTACAGATGGTACCACATCCCTGGGCTGGTGGTCCTGGATGTTATAAGAAAGCAGACCAGGACAGCCAAGAAGCACAAGCCAGTAAGCAGCATCTCTCCATAGCTTCTTCATCAATTCCTGCCTCCAGGTTCCTGCCTTGCTTGAGTTCCTGTTCTGAATTCCCTTAGTGATGGAGTGTTACCCGGAAGTGTAAGATCAAGTAAACCCTTTACTCCCTAAGTTTTTTTGTTTTTGTTTTTGTTTTTTAATCACAGCAACAGAAATCCTAAGATGCCAACCCTGCTCCAAGAACAGAAAGAAGAGACTGCTTGGAGGAGATAAGGAAGAAGAAGACTCTTAAATTCCTGAGCGGGCTTCCACTTGAGCCAGATGCTGGCTTCCTGGGCTGTGCAAGAAGAGCATTGCTGTTTGAATGTAGAATGTTCCCCATGAGCTGCTGATACAGCAGTTGGTGCTTTTTTAGAAAGGTTATAGAACCTTTAGGAGGTGGAGCCTCACTGAAGGAAGTGCGTCACTGGGGGGGCGGGTCCTGAAGACGAGATTTTTATAGCTTGGTCCCACTTCCTGTTCTCCCTATGTTTCTGGACTACCGCTGCAGTGTGACAGGCCAGTCTCACGCTCCTGCTCTCATGCCTTGCCCACAGTGATGGACTCCATCCCGGAGCTGTGGGCCAATGTAGTCTTTCTCCCTCGCGTTGCTTTTGTCAAGGTATTTTATATTCAGGAAAAGGTACTAACAGAGCTCACAGAGGAAGGTACAGAGGAAGAGGTTGGGGTCTGTGCCCGGAGGGTGCACACGGAAGACCCCTTTGCAGTCCTGATCTGGAGCAGCTACAAGGTCACAGTCAGCAGGGTGGGTCTCAGAAGTAGCCAATAGGGAAACAGAAAGGCCCTGAGGTAAGAGGGTTTTCTTTCTGTAAGGAAGAGCAAAGAAAGTGTGTGTGTTGGGGAGCAGCCTGAGAAGGCTGGCAGGAGCCCTGCAGAAAGGCAAGCAGGCTCTAAATCTGTTTCCTGAGTCCACGGCAGGTAGCCCAGATTTTGGCTCAGCACGATGTAGTAATGCAAGTTGGCAGGTGATGAAACTGAGTTCCCTGGGCCACCATAACTGATGGGTACTCAAAAAGCCATTTATAAGGACAGAAATGTAATCTCTCAAAGTTCTGGAAACGTCAAAATGAAGGTGCTGGCTGGCTCTCTGCTTCTGGAAGCTGTGAGGGGGCTCCCTTCCAGGCCATCTATGGCTTCTGGGAACTCCCAGCCACCCTGGCTCTTCTCAGCTTGAAGACACATTCTCTGGTCTTGGCTTTCTTTTGGCTCTGGGGCCCACCTGAGTTGCTCATGACAGTCCCCTCTAGACCTCCCTAACTGTATGTACTTGTATCTGCAAAGAGACTGTTTTCTAAATAAGGCCATATCCACAGGGGTCCAAAGTCTATATACTAGAGTCACTGGACTTGAAGGGGTGGCCAGTTCTTTTGTTTGTTTGTTTGTTTTTGTTTTTTGATTTTCAAGACAGGGTTTCTCTGTGTAGCCCTGGCTGTCCTGGAACTCACTCTGTAGACCAGGCTGGCCTCGAACTCAGAAATCTGCCTGCCTCTGCCTCCCAAGTGCTGGGATCAAAGGCGTGCGCCACCACCGCCTGGCCGGGGTGGCCAGTTCTAAGGCCACCAGTGTCATCCAGGTGTGTGGTGTCAGTGGCCTGGAAGGAGGAGTGAGCTTTGAGAAAGATTCAGAGGCATCAACAGGTGCAGAGACAGTCCATGTGTGTCCCCCTCCCCACCCCCTCCCTCCCCAAATGCTCAGGCACAGGGCCAGATAGGAGAGAGAGGCTGAGGATGCCTGGCAGGTTTTGTCTCAAGCAACTGGGTAAATCACGGTATAAAAACACCTTTATTTTATCTTATTTCTCACAAAAAGCACCTTCTCCCCAAACTCAATTAGCCAGGTTTCCATTATCAAGGGGCGACCCAACCTCTTCAAAAGTCTGGTTCTCTGCAGACATTCCTTATAGCCAAAGAGCTCCAGGCAACATGAGAAGACCCATCTGCAATTGCTAAGTAATTGCTTTTCAGCTATAAAAGTAATTAAGAAATGGCACCAATTTCCCTAAGTGTAATGTGATTAAATCCACTGGCTTGGAAAATCATTTGCGATAAACTGAAGAAGCAGAAAGAGTGAGGCTTGGGATGTGAGGGTCTGAGAGCAACCCCTAGGTGCAGGGTCAGGGTGGCCTCCGTGGGCTTGGACTGTGATGGGTCATGGAGGACAGTAGTGCCACAACTGGGCTGGCTTGATCAGGCCAAAGCCTGTGGGGTTTACCTGTCAGAACTGTGGTCAAGGGCGGAGGCACAGTACTGACTCCACAAGGTCAAAGGTAGCTCAGGCTTTAATGGAGATGACAGCAGGGGTGGGGCTGGGGGACAAGGTGGTCAGCAGTACCTGAAGAAAGAAGCTGAGCAAGGACAATGTCAGGCAAAGCCAGAGAGTCAGGTGAGACCAGGTTGTTGCCAGCTGAGAAGGCCATGTGAGACTTAAGCCAAAAGCCCTTTTTGATGTAGTCCTAGCTGTCTGTTGGCTGAGGGGGAGCCTTAAGGCCAAAGAGACTCCAGTGTTCTAGCCAATAGGAGGAAGCCTTTCTCTTCCCAGGTGAGCAGAGAAAGAACTTGTGAGTTAGGCAGAGCTCTGAGTTCACGCTGTTGAGCAAAATGCTCAACCTCTCTGAGCTTGTTTCCTTCCCCAAGAGAGTATGGCAGGAGTCTCATAAATGTGAAGGCTAGACCGATGGGCCTTCGGAGTTTCTGTAGAAGGCTACACCATCCTCATCACCTTCACCATCCTCATCATTGTCATCATGTGGGCATCAGCCCCTTTTCCTCCTCCTGATAAGAACAATTTCTCAGCCTTGGACATTTCTTCAAATATAAAGAGAAGGAGCTGAGTACCCTTTGTGGAGTTCTGTGAGGATGTCAGGAACTGCCAGTCATGGTTCGGATGCAAACATCACCCCCAGGCTGGGTTTTGAATACCTGGCTGATGTTACTGTTTGGGAAGACAGTGGAACCTCTGGATGAGCTGTATCCCCTCAGACCATGAGCCAAAGTCGCTTCTGTCAGAGATCTAGCCACAGCAATGAGAAAGTTACCTAAGCGGAGCTAAATAGGGAACAGCCACATCGAGGACAGGCTGGCAGAGCACGCCTGCAGCAGAGCCAGGCTAATGCCATTCTCACCAAGATGGAAAATTAGCAGGGAGAAGAAAAGAGGCCCAGAAGCTCTCCCAGAACAGCAGACCAACCCTCTTGGCTGTTTGAAATGCTCCAAGAGGTCGGGGTTGGGGCTCAGTTGGCAGAGTGCTTGCCTAGCATCCGTGAACTTCTGGGTTCTGCCACAGCACTGCACAAATCAGGCAAAGTGTCAGACGTCGATAATCTCAGGAAAGAGGATCAGAAGTTCAAAGTCAGTCTTGGCTTCATAGTGTTATACATCTGTATTTCAGATGTATAACATCTATATGCCAAATCTATGGGAACAGAGCCTCATTTGGTTGATCAGGTACTCCACAGACCACTGGACAAGCTAGTTTCTGACCTCCTTCCCACTCAGATTCCCCTGCTGGATTCTAGTCCAGGTTTCCCCAACTCCAGCACTGCCTGCAGATCCCCATCCAGGGAAAACTCTTCTGGCTGCCTTGTCCCTTATCCTAGCCTGCTTTTCTGTTGTGATAAACATTGTGACCCAAAGTCACTTAGAGAGCAAAGAGTTTATCTGCCTACAGGTGGCTGTCCATCATCAAGAGAAGCCATGACAGGAACTTAGAGGCAGGAACTGAAGTGAGGACCAACAGCTATGGACTTGCTCTCCTTGTGCCCAGAGATGGCATTGCCCATGTTGGGCTGGGTCCTCCCAAATCCATCATGGCATTCGTTCCTTCTCCGCTGCTGTAATACTACACCATGATCAAGGCGACTTGGAAAAGGAAGGGTTTATTTTGGTTTATAACTCAGAGGGTAGGAGTCTTATCATGGCGAGAGAGCATGGCAGCAGGCAGGCACGTTGGCCAGAGCAGGAAGCTGAGAGCTCCCATTCTCATGAAGGAGAGTGAATTGAAGGTGGGAGAGTCTTTTTAAACTCTCAACACCCACATCCACTCTTCCTTCAACAAGGCCTTGCCTCCTAGCCTCCTCAAACAGCACCACCAACTGAGGCCCAGTTCAATACCCAAGTAGCCTGTGGAAAACATTTATACTCTAGTCACTATAGTCATTAGTCATGAAATGCTTCCACAGAAACACCCACAGACCAGTCTAATGGAGGCAATTCTCCAGTTGAGGCTCCCTCTTCCAAGATGACTCTAGTTTGTGTCAAGTTATCAAAAATTAACCAGGGTGTGGTGGCACATGCCTTTAACCTCAGCACTCGAGAGGCAGAGGCTAGAGACCAGAGGCCAGAGACCAGAGGGTAGAGGTCCAAAGGCAGGAGACAGAGGCAGGCAGATGGATGCAAGTTCAAGGTCAGCCTGGTCTACAGAGCAAGTTCCAGGGCAGAAAGGGCTACAAAGAGAAACCCTGTTTCAAACCAAATAAACAAAAACCCAGAAACAATAACAAAACTAACCAGAACATCATGAACACCTCAGAACTTTGAAGTCAGGCAAACCTCAGATGGACCAGTGTGACTCTGAATGAGCCTTCTGGTCTTTTCCACTCTATGCTCTCAACTGATAAGGTAGGGGTTGGGGTGATTAACACTTCTCTTACAGTTACACTGTGAATCTTGAAGCAAAAATGCATATGGAACATTCTAGGTCCTGGAGCAATTCAAGGTGAGAACTGTTCTCAGTCCTGCCAGCTAGCCCCTCTGGCAGATATTTCTGCAGCCCTAGGAGCCATTCCCTCAAGGTCAGGAACTACAGGGCCACCCCAGCCGCTGTGTCCTGGCCATCATCTTTCTCAACTTCAGCGCTGGATGACCATCCTTTGCAGCTACCCTTGGCACCCCAAATCTCTTGGGGAATTCATTCAAATACTCCCACAAGAGCCTAGGGAGATACAAAGTCAGTGATAAGACCGGAAAGACGCACAGAGACCCTGTAGTCTTCCGCCTCAGCTTACCAGTCCAGAGGAAAGGCTGTGTTTAGTTTGAAAACAACCAACTTTATCAGCATCAACCCTGCCTGTAATCTTCTCCTACAGCTGAGTAAACAGCTCTGCTCCACAAGTACCCTGGCTCAGCTCTGGCAACCCACTGGGCTTATCTGTGTCTTACCCCTCACCAGGCCAGCCAGCATCCCCTTCTTTGAGGTATACTCCTTCCCCAGAATGGCCCCGTGGCTCCTGAAGGCCTGGTCTTGGCCCCGGTTCCTCCTTGTCCTTTTCTACTCTGATGCTCTCTCTCTCTCATCAACAAAGTGAGGATAACACAGCCTGCTTGGCCATATCAGCTGCAGGATTCAAGCCAGATTGCCTTATAGGGAGGTACAGGGCCCAAAGAGCCTGGCTTCACTGCAGAGATAGCAGTGTAGGATCAACAGGTGTGTGGCCACCACCACTGCTTCCTGCAGTCAGCATGTCCTCGAGCAAGTTCACTAATTTCTCTGAAGTTTAGCTTCTTCACTAGTGAACAATGGACAGAGACTAGTGAGATAGCTCAGCAGCTTCCTGCTCTTTCAGAGGACCAGAATTCACTTCCTAGCATGCACCATGTTCTGTAGCTCATAACCACCAGGAACTCTGGCTCTGGGGGATCCAACTCCCTTCTCCTAGTCTCAGTGGACACATGCACACACATGTTCATCATGTACATAAATGAAAAGAATATAAAGGTTCTTTTTAAAAGAAGTGATGTTGGAGCCAGGCATGGTGGCATAAGCCTTTAATGCCAGCACTCTGTGAGTTGAGTTTGAGGCCAGTCTGGTCTACATATCGAGTTCCAGGATAGCCAGAGCTACATAGTGAGATTCTGTCTTTAAATAATAATAATAATAATAATAATAATAATAATAATAATAATAAAATCTCAAGGCAACTGTGGAGATGTGGTATATGGGCACTTCATCTGTGATGGTCATTTATACGGTATTCCAGGGATGACAACGAACTCACTGCATCCCTGTAAGGAAGGCTGGGAGACTGTGTCTTATAAAGCTTGTATTTCCACCCTGTCACATAGATACAATGAAGCTACTCAATGTGTTCACATGTAGAACCATACATTTGTACATATGTATATGTGTACACACACACACATATGCACACACATTGTTGCTTTTTTAAAATTGCTATTTGTTATAGTTTGATCATGCAATGTCTCACAGGTTCATGTGTTGAAGACTGGATCCCCAGATAGTAGCACAGTTACAGGAGGTGGTGGGGACTTAAGAAGATGTTGGGTGTCCAGTTGATAGCTGTAATGGTCAATCTGGACTCAATTGAGAGTCACCACACAGGAATTTGGTAAAGCATACCTCTGGGTGTATCTGTAGGGACTTTTCCAGAGGTGAATGGATCCCCAAGGTGTTGATCTAATTTTTAGATACATATTTTTATGAATTCAAACCTGAAGACCTAATCATGCATGTAGTATATGCCTGTAACTCCAGCACTCCATAGACAGGCAGGAGATGAGGAGTTCAAGGCTATCCTCAGCTATATATCAAGCTCCTGGCGAGAGCTATTTGAGACTCTCGGATGGTAGAACAATGGGAGATGGCATCACATTGCCTCTGTCTCTACTGAAACACAGCAGAGTGACTCTTAGGGCCACCCAGCTGCTAAGTGGTGGAACTTGTCAGTCAGAAACCTGTCTTTCTGTCTCTATCTCTCACATACAATGTGTGTGCACATGGACACACACACACACACACACACACACGAATGCCCAGGACTTAACAAATCACAAACCCCAAACAGCATGGACCAAACCATGAAATGCACCTGCTCTCTTGGGGACAGCTAGTGTCTCATCATCCCCGTAGGATTTCCATCTTTTTGTGGCTGGATATACAAAAAACTTCTGATCTTGTGCTAGATTCCGTGGTTAAAATAGTATTTCTAAACAAACTCTTTCTGTCCCTCCTTCTTTCCTTCGTCTCTCCCTCCTTTCCTCCCAAGATCAAAGGAGGCCTTTGGGCCTTTAAGATAACATTCACTTGGGGAGAGATGGTAATATATAAGATTAATGAAAATGAACATAATCCCTCCGGGTAGAGGAGCTTTTGTTCAGTCGTTTGTCCTGCTGTTAATTATGCGTTAGGTGGTGATAAACGCTTTAAATCAAAGATGCCTGGAAAACCATTTAAATGATTTTCACCTAATTAGGCTCCCTGCCCATTCTCTCAAATCCCTCCCCAGTGCAGTCCCTGCTTTTGACATGAACTTTGCAAGAGTCAGGGCCCCTGAACTGCACATGGAACAAGGAACCAATCCAGCTCCTGGGCTCTGACCCATGAGCAGATTTATTTTCTCAAACTGTAGATGGAAGATCAAAAGAAGTTTATCAGGTCCTGTCTCCCTTTAGCCTGTCCAGCCAGACTTGGACAAGACCCTATCAACCTTGAGGCTGAGAGAGGCCCAACTCTGGGAGGGGCAGGGGAAGACATGGGGGAGGGAAAGAAGAAAGGAGAAGAACAGAGAGAAGGAGGGAGGGAGGGAGGGAGGGAGGGAGGGAGGGAGAGAGAGAGAGAGAGAGAGAGAGAGAGAGAGAGAGAGAGAGAGAATTCCCTACAGAACATTGTTAGATTAGACCCAGGAACTGCTATAAGGCACACAACCAGCCTGTGAAAGAGCCTGAGGTCAGAGGTGCAGAGGCTGGGTGGCTAAGAAAGCTGGTTGGTATAATCCAGAGATGCAGGGGTCTGAGATTCATGGAGATTCCCCTAATTTGTTAACCTCTTTGAAATTGAGAAACCTGCATATCTTAAAGGAACGGCTAGGAATGGGAATGAGCTGCAGGGGCCAGAAGGGTGACAAGAAGATGGAGGGAGGCTAGAAATGACCCAAGGATGACGGGGGGGGGGGGGATGAGGAGCAGCAAATCTCCCAGGATTTCTGCATCAAGAACCCCTTGGCCTGGGGCTAGGGCTATAGATCAGTTATTACCATTTGCCTAACATGAAGGAAATACTGAGTTCGATACCCAGTGTCACAAAAGCTGGTTATCCCAGCACTCTAGGAGTGGAGGCAGGAGGATAGAAATTACATAGTGAGTTGGAGGCATCTTCCTCAGAGTCTCTGGGATCAGAACTCAGTCCTTTCCAGACAAGAGAACTGTGTCCTCAGTTCTCTCCAGTCTCCTCCAACTGAGCAGCCTCAAGCCAGTCACTCAGTGATGTTTCTGAGGCTCTTGGAAACTGATGTAGCACAGCGCTTTACTCAGAGTCTAGGAGGACTCCCAGGCAAGATGCAATGGCTGTGCCACCTGCCGAGTGCCACAGGCAGCCTCTCTCTCAGGCTGACCTTCCTGCTACCTGCTTGAAGCCAGAAGATACAAAATATAGAATGAAGGAAAATTCCTTCATCAAATACCTCCTCCAGCTTAATAAAAACCAACCCAGGCAGCTTGTGTGCAAACTGGAGTCTTCGTCACAGCTCTTCTCTTGGTAATAGTGGCACTCCCTATGAGCCTATGGGATAGAATATCCCAGACAATCCATCCACTGACAACAATGAGAGGTTTGCAGACACCCAGAGTCACAATTATTTGGACATTTGCGAAACACGTCTGTTAATGATTTGGGATCCTAAGGACTTACTTTGAATTAATTCCTTTTTTAAAGGGCGGTTTGGCTTCCCATGAAGGGGCAGACCTTGGATGTCTAGCCTCCACCTCACACTAAGTGAACTTTTTACAGGTTCCAGATGACGCCTGGCACCTGGTAGGAGGGAGGCAGCTCCCAGGGTCAGTCGCAACCAGAGTTGCCTCAGTCACCCCTTCAGTCATAGGGCAGGAGGCAATACCCTCCCAGGCAGGCATTTCAGCAATGCCTTTGAGGAACCTCTGGGCACCTCAGCAGGAACCATTGGGAGACTGAGTCCCAAATCTTGAGTCCCACATATGTATACTCCTGCTCCCAAGGGAAGACTGGGCCCTTCCAGAAGGCCCTCTGCCATTCTTCGTGTGTGTGTGTGTGTATGTTTGTGTGACAGGTGTTTGTACTGTGTGTTAAGATGACTGGACCAGGAGATATCTCTATAAGCACTTTGTCTGTGTGGTGGGTTGAATAAAAATGGCCTCCATTGGCTCATAGGGAGTGGTGCTATTTGGAGGTGTGGCCTTGTTGAAGTAGGTGTGGGTTTGTTGGAAGGCTTTGTCAATAGCAGGTGAGCTTTGAGGTCTTGGAAGCTCAAGCCTGGCCAGTATGTCACTGTCACTTTCTGCTGCCTGCAGGTTCAGATATAGACCTCTCAGCTACCTCTCCAGTACCATGTCTGTCCACACATTAACATGCTTCCTGCCATGATGATAATGGACTAAACCCCTGAACTGTAAACCAGCCCCACTTAGATGTTTCCTTATAAGAATTGTCGTGGTCATGGTGTCTCATTACAATAATACAGCCCTAAGACAGTTTATAAAGTCTACAAAGTTCATTGCCATGCAAGCATAAGGACCCATGATCAACCCCCAGAACCTACATAGAAAGCAGGCTTAGTAGCCATGTTTGCATCCCAAGCTATGGGGAGTCTGAGACAGGTGAATCTCCAAGGACCACTGGCCAGGCAACCCACAGTAATTGGTGATAAGGAGACACTGACATCACAAGTCTTAGAAAACCTGTCTGCTCACTCACCTTCAGAGAGTAGAGAGTCTGAGCTAAGCTCTGGAATGATGGCAGCCTTAGCGTCCCACCATCCCCATCTGCTGTTTGGAGATGTGATGTCAGACAGGTATTTAGAATGGGAGTCCACTGTCTTCCCAGATTTCAGGATCTCTGAACGAAGCACAGTTTTAAGATTCAATTCCTGTCTCTGCTCATTGGCATCTGAGTGATAGATAGTCGAGCTAGGAGCTCTGGCCTCCTCACTACACCTCCAGCTCTTGGGTCTGGAATGATA
Organism: Grammomys surdaster; assembly: GCF_004785775.1. Taxonomy (NCBI): domain Eukaryota; kingdom Metazoa; phylum Chordata; class Mammalia; order Rodentia; family Muridae; genus Grammomys; species Grammomys surdaster. The sequence continues at coordinate 1,931,551 of NW_021620993.1, read as the reverse complement.
CTTCATTTCAGAATGTGGGTACACATGTCTCTTTGAGTGAACTCAAACACAGGATTCTTGAATTACTTGGGAATTCATTCTTGGCTTGTTTTTGAGAAATGGCCAACGGATTCCCACAGTGGCTGAGTGATTTCACATTTTCACCAGCCGCACACAGGTTCTCAGCCTCCCAACGCCTGCTACTGTTTGTTACTACCTCAGACCCATCCTGACAGATGCACAGAGGTATCTCACGATGGTTCAATTCAAGCTTCCCTGATGATGAGTGATGTGGGGACCACTCATTGAGCTTGTGCATGTGTGTCTTTCTTCCCTGGAGAAACATCTGTTCCAGGTCTGTGCCAACTTTTTACTTGTATTAAGCTGTAGATGTTCTCTGCTCTGGATACACGATTCTTCTTGGATATTTGACTTGTGTCCCTGGGTTTCCATTTTACCCTTTGGTGCCCAAAAGCCTTTCCTTTGGATGTGGCTCAGTGCTACCTAGTGTTCCCCTCTGGTTCCTGTACTTGGTTAACATTCCTACCTCTATATTTGCTCACTGGCCCCATTTCATGGAATGTTCCTTCTTTTCCAAGGCTCTGGCTAAGTCTTCTTTGCTCCCAAATGTCAATTTAAATATCGCCTTTGCTTGGAAGCCTTCTCTGATAGACCTAAGCTGGGCTCCATGCACTTCCTCTGAGGCCCTAGCAAGGAAGGGCTTCCCTCTGTCAGGACACTTACCCAAGTGCTTCGCAATTGTCTGTTTACATGTAAGTCCCTCCCACCAATACACACAGACACCCCTGACTGTGGATTTCTTCGCTACAGGGAATTAGATTTTCTAACCCATTAACCAAGCACAGAGTCTGGCAGATGGAAGGCTCTCGAAGCGGATGGATACAAGCTAATCCTGTGGCTCCATACATTTTTCATTATGAGACTTCTCAGATAAAGCAGGGTACACATCTTTACCTGATAGAAATTCTGTTTCTGTGTGTGTCAGTCAAGACCATCTGTGACAAGACAGCCAGGCTTTAAAATGTATGTGTCTGCTCTTAGCCTAGTAGCAACAATACCTTTTCCATCTACAATGCCCGAGGTTTAGTTGGGAATTCCAGACTGTCTCCCCACCCACCAGCAGGATCCATGGTCCATAGTGTAGAAACACTGTCCATTTTAACAATGGGAAAATTAAGTCTCAAAGGTGGTGGTGATTGGAATGTGAAATGTCTGTCACAGGCTGGTGTATTTGAGAGAGGAAAAGCAGGACAAACACTGAACTTTGAGAGCTACACAAACCAGTTACTCCCTTGGCCACTGGAACAGCACACTCCAAGGCCCCAGGCTTCTGTGTCTTTATTTGTGAAGCTTAGAACTCAAAATTACCACCAGTAGGAGCATACCTCATGTTGCTGGAAGACTCTAGTGGTGTGTGTGGCATCACTACATGTTCCAGAAATCTGGGAATCATCTTTTTTCCTTGAAATTTTCAGGTCTCTCCCAGTTCTGAGTAGGGATACCATGAGGGGTAAGGGGTGCTTTCCCACTGGGAATATCTTAGTTAGAGTTTTACTGCTGTGAACAGACACCATGACCAAGGCAACTCTTATAAAGGACAACATTTAATTGGGGCTGGCTTACAGGTTCAGAGGTGTCCATTATCATCATGTCAGGAGCATGGCAGCATCCAGGCAGGCATGGTGCAGGAGGAGAGTTCTACATCTTCATCTGAAGCCTGCTACTAGAATACTGACTTCCAGGAAGCTAAAATGAGGGTCTTATAGCCCACACCCACAGTGACACACCTAATCCAACAGGGCCACACCTTCCAATAGTGCCACTTCCTGGGTAGAGCATATATAAACCATCACAAGGAGGGAGAAGATGGCTGCACACCATCATGTGTAACTGGGCCTGTTTCTATTTCACACAAGTAATTGGCCCAAAGGGCTTCTATCACTCCTCAAAGACCACCCCTTGCAGAAGAAGTCAGAAACTCAAAGCCAGTGTTCTTGCTCTCAGCTTCAAGGCTTTCCAAGTACCCATCTTCCAGGGAGGGAATGTCTCATGGTGATGAGAGGGATTTCTGTGTTCCTTGATACTTTCCCTGATATTTGCTTGCTGCTTTCCAACATACCTGCCTGCCTTTCTTTGGCAGCCCAGGCATATATCTACCCTGGGACCTTTGCACTTACTGAATGGAATCTTCTTCCCCCAGACAACCCCAAGGCTGGCCATGTCCCTTCACTTTTGACTCTACTCAAATGTTGCCCTCCAGAGAAGTGGCCTGTCATTCAAGAGACCCTCACTTCATTTTAGTTATGCCTATTAATTGCTGCCCATGCCTGATGTGTTGCTGTAGACCGGGTCTGCTTTCTGCTTCCCTTTGTTGACTTCACCTCTGCAGCAGAGATGCTCAGGTGTTGTATTAACTGCTGTTTGTCTCCCACCTAGAACATCTCCACATGCCACAGAGATTCATTAAGTACTTTCTGGATGAAGGAATGAATCAGTAGAAAGAAGCTCAAGCGAGACAAGTATGAAGGCCGTTGTCACTGTTGCTGGTAAAGTCCTCTCTTCTGCTACTTAGTGAATGACAGAAAAGCAGAGCTGTGGGAGCTCCCACCCAGGTGAGTTTAAAAAGAAACAGAGGGACTCGCCTCTGACTGGGGAGGCTGCCTTGGACCAATGGGCAGTCTACCCCCTCGCCTCTGATTATTGAGCTGGGAACTTATTTTACTGGGTCTGTCCCTAACTGAGTTGCTCTAGCCTTCCTTGTGACATAAAATTTATCTTCCAAACCAGCAAGCCCTAGAAACACTTGTATTTGGATTTGGACACAATGGAGGAGCTCTGAGGGTGTAAAACATGATGCTCAGATCCAAAATTAGCATGTCCGTTCTGTCCTTTGTGTTCCCTTTCTTTCCTTTCTTTGAAAGAAGCCAGGCTGAGTAGTCTAGACTGGCTGGCCAGCACAGAGATGACAACACATGCCACCAGGTTCCACTTTGTTGCCACATGGGAATCCGACACAGATGCACATGCTAGGAGGATCAGCACTTAACCAACTGAGCTGTCTCCCCAGCTCCCAGGTTCCCTGGGACACACTTCCCCGTGGTGGAAGCCCTCATATGAGGCTGGTGCATCTGCTCATCGTGCAACTGGATGAGCGGCAGCTCCCGAGGCTTCGTGGACAACACAGAGATGCTTTGAGACTGAGGATAATGTCCTGGACATCCTAGGAGGGATTCTGGCAGAATGGATCCCAGTACAGGAAGAACACTTGCTGTTTCTCCAGGAAGTTCAGGCTCCACCACAGAAAAGAGAAACAAATGGCTTTCAATTCAGTTAAATTGGAGGCAGCTTTCACCCTCCTGTTTCTCGGGAAGGTCTGTGTTGTCTGGGCCCTGTGGCCATGGAATGTCAACAGCCTCACCTTACCAGCAGGACACTGGGGGACTGTAAAGAGCTCACTGTGATCAAGTTCTTCTGTCCCAGGTTTATCTAATTAAGTGGATTCTTTTCATTTTAACCAGAGCTGCATCAAACTGTAGGTGTTCCGCGTGTAGATCAACCTGTGAGAAGATCAGTTCCAGGATAAGGAATAGGTGCTTGAACTGCTCTGATGAACAAGGCTCCCATTACAGTGACACACAGGGGCAAATCCTATTAATCCCAGCCCTGTTCGTTTCCTCGGGATTTGAACAGTGACCCAGAATATGCTGCATGCAGTTCCTGCACACCGAGGACACAGAGTAGCCAGGAGGTAGCTCTGTTCTCTGTAAATATCCATTCAGCTTTATGTTGTTGACTAGTCACATGCTGGATACCAGATATCAACTCAGTCAGCCTCAGTGAGACAAATCCGAGAGCGGAACGCTCCAGTCTGTTGGGTACCAGCATGTACAACTTTCTTCCAAGTGTGTGTTTATTCTTACTGAACCTTGGTGGCAAGGTCATATGCAACTGAAGGTTAAACAGTTTCTGTTCAGAGTCTAGAGCCCACTCTTTTACTGGCTCTACTGATGCTTGTGATGTTTGTGATGCAGGATGTGCACCCACAATGCTGGCATCTGGACCAGAACATTTTCTTAGGAGATGAGCAGATGTCTATTCACCTCAGATCAATACCAATAGACCAAAGAAACAACTCCATCTGAGACTAGCCAAGTCTGTTGTGAAAAATCAATGTTTATTGGGGGTTATTTATAGGAGCATGAATAACTGGACTGTCCAACCCAGAATGGGGCATGACTCATGAAAAGTAAAGCTACATGCCTGGTGCACCCTGCACAGATTACAGGCAGCTCCACCAGAGCGTCTCCTCTCCCCCAGAGAGCTTGGAGCTCTTAAGACCCTGGGGAGGGACCCTATGGACGTTGTAACTGCCTGGTTTCTGGGCTTGAATCTCAAAAGCCTCTCTCTTTTTCACCAGGGAGGAATGTTTCAACACCATATAGAGCTGTTTTGGGAGGCCAAGAGCAGGTTAGAAACAAGAATAGGCAGGCAGGAAAGGGGAGAGAAGCAAGTAGCACCACCGCCCTCCTCGTGCAAACCAAGGCTCTGAGGAGGTGGAGGTGGGAGTGAGCACGGTCTATTCACCTGTATCTACTTCCTTGCTGGATGATTTAGGTTTTTTTTGTTTGTTTGTTTGTTTTTGGTTTTTCGAGACAGGGTTTCTCTGTGTAGCCCTGGCTGTCCTGGAACTTACTCTGTAGACCAGGCTGGCCTCGAACTCAGAAATCGGCCTGCCTCTGCCTCCCAAGTGCTGGGATTAAAGGCGTGCGCCACCACTGCCCGACGATTTAGTATTTCTAAGATGATATATTGATCAGGGTTCTCTAGAGCAAATAGGAACAGGCCACAGATTCATAGATGTTAATAGATACATAAGTGATGATAGATAGATACAGTTGATGAGTTGGTAGATGACAGACAGATAGACAGACATATAGACAAATGTAGATATAAGTAACGTAAATACAGATGACAGAGATGGGACTACAGAGGTGAAGCAGTGCCCTGACAGGCCATCTGCAAGCAGGACTTTTATGGATGCCATTATCCAGTCTTAGTCAAGTCCAAAGACATCAGACCCAGGAAGCCAGTGCTACTGCTCTCAGCCAGAGGCCAGGAGTCTGGGAAGCCAGGACGTCACTGGAATACGTTCACCAGTGGAAGGTCAGAGATCCTGGACCTCTGATGGCCAACGACAGAAGAGTATGCCTACTCCGAGAGGGTCTCTCTCCTACCCCTTTCCTTCTGACCCCCCATTGAATAGACAACAGATTCCACCCCTCAGTCTACCCCCTCACCCTAGGTCTCTCTGGAGATATCTCCCAGACACACCCAGAAGTAGTTCTCAGTTTCCTGCACTGAGGCGAGTTACCCCTAAAATTAACCATCACAGATGACAGTGTTCCCCAGTTATGTGTAGTCAGTGAAAAATTTATCACAATCTCAGCTGTGATTTTTTTTTTTTTGTGCAGGAATGGACAATATGCTGTGATATTTTAAGATATAAATGGAAATGTAGAGACTGGCAGCCAAAAAAAGCCCAGAAGGCATGAGACAAAGAGAAACTCTAGCAGTTAACCTGAGGTCATTAGAGCAACCAGATTCATAGGAACCAAAGAGGACGGTGGTGGGTCCACAGGGGAGGGAGTAGTGGGGTTTACTGTTTAAAGGGCACAGTGGCTCAGTTTTGCAGCACAGTAGAAGGCTTCTAAAGATGGATAAAGGTGATGGCCATACAATGATGAGCAAGTACTTAATGTCACTGAACTTTTTATCTAAAATTGACAGCCCATAATCAATGGGAAACTACAATAGTTGAGTCTGTGGAGATGTCAGCATGAGGGAGAGACACAGACCTATGGAACAAAATGGAAAGGCCACTTGTGAGCTCTTACACTGGTAATCGGATTTACCTTTGAAGAAAGCATTGCCTTTTCAGCACAGACAGGACAACTGGAAATCCATGTTCAAGAAGGTGAATTTGCCCGCCCCCACCTCACATGTAACAAAGATTAACTCAAGAAATATCAGTGGGTCAAATGCAAGAACTAAAATCAGGAACTGCATAGACGAAAACATAGCTATAAGCTAGTATGGACTCAGATTGTGTTGGCCTTAGAGGACATTTAACAAACAAGCAATGAAAGAAAAAATTGGTAAGTTGTATGTAACCAAAGTATAATTTTTCCTACACCAAAGGACCCTAAAAATAAAGTAAAAATGCCATCCACAAAATGGGAGAAAATGTTTGCACATCACACATCGGATAAGGGCCTAGCCTCCAAAATACATAACACATTCTCATGAGTCAGAAATGAAAACAAATCATACAGCTAGAAAAGGGTCATAATAATCAGTTCTTCAAAGAAGAAATTGAAAGGGGTAATTATGTCAGAGGGTGGTGGCTCATATCTCTAATCTCAGCATTAGGGAGGCAGAGGCAGGCGGATTTCCATGAGTTAGAGGCCAGCCTGGTCTACAGAGTAAGTTCCAGGACAGCCAAGGCTACACAGAGAAACCCTGTCAAAAAAAAAAAAAAAGGAGGACTAGGAGGAGGAGGAGGAGGAGGAGGAGGAGGAGGAGGAGGAGGGGTAATTAACTCAAGAAAGAGTAGTCCTTGGCATGGCTACTAACTAGGAAAATGTAAAGGAGGAGCTAGCTAGTCCAGCTACTGAGGAATGACTATTATTAAGAAGACATGTTGTTGAGGATGTAGAGAAGTGAACCCCAATACACTGCTGCTGCTGGAGTGTCTCCTTCAGGGCAGGTCCTTTGGAAAACAATTTGACATTTCTTCAAAGAGTTCAACATAACAGTAGCCACAGGACCCAGTGGTTCTACTCCTGGATGGATGTGCTGTACACAAAACTGACAGCCTCAGGTCATGGAAAAAGACATCTCTGTAAACACTCACTGCAGCATCCTTCCTACTAGGTGGTGAGTGTGCTTTGGGTCTGACCTGTCCTCCACAGTCCCACATATTTCAACACCTGCTCCCAGCTGCTGGTTCTGTTTTGAGAGGCTACGGAAATGTCAGGAAGTGATTCCTAGCAGGAAGAAGCAGGTAATTAGGAATAGGCTTTTGCAGGTATTTTGTCCCTAGCTGCTTCCTGGTTCTTTCTTGGCTTCCTGAGCCACCAAAGTGTGAACAGGCACACCATGAGCTTCTACCACCATGGACAGAGCCATTGTGGACACCATGCCTACTCCCCCATGGTGGGCTATACTACCTAAAACTGAGTTACCAAAAATAAATCCCCCTTCTCTATGGGAATGTCTTTCAGATACTCTAATACAACAACAACAATAACAACAACAACAACAGTAACTGATACACTTGACCAAGAGTGGATGCAACTTAAGTTCGATCGAAGGTAGATGGATGGGCAGGGAAATACAGGCTGGATGACAGGGAAATTCAGAAGTGATATGTCCACACAACAGAGTAACAGTCAGACATAAAAAGGAATGGGATCCCAATACTTGCCCTGTAACTTTAATTTTTTTCAAAACCTACTTTTAACCATGGTTCTTAAATGCTTTAACCTCCCTTTTAGCCTACCACACACCTGAGATAGTGGAAAAGAAAGGATATGGGGGAAGTGGACCTGTTCAGAAATGGCTCTCTGGAGCAACTCCCATCTGTGTTGTCTGGAAATCGGCAGTTCAGTTCACAGATCATATTGATCCACTTGGCAACAGTTCACAGATATACTAGCAGACAAGTTCAGCAGAGTCGGGATAGCAAATATGAATCAGCAGCAGTGGCACTACCTAGTAGAGATAGCCAGACCTCAGCCTCGGCACAAGTCAGCAGGAGGCATCAGGGCCAACAGGAATGCCAGGAAAAGTTCTCAGCTGTGCCTCTCAGCAAAGCGAAGATCAGCAAAGATGTGAGACCATCAAGCGTTTAGTTATTCAAGTAAGCCAAGCTCAGCTTCTGTCACTGTCAAGTCCTTTCCATATTCCCTTCAAATATCATGTGTCCTTCTTGCCTCAGCACATGCGTCTGTCTCAGCTGACATCATTCTGCCAATCAGTCTGAGTCCACAGAAGCAACAAGAAACCACAGTACACCACCAGAAGTTCTTTGGTGTGTTTCTCTCTATGGAGTCCCGACAAATGCAGCTCAACTATGCAGTGTAAGGCAAACCAATATATGTGTGTCATTAGCAAAGAATCCTTCATCACGTGTCCTTTTACCTGCTTGCTTTAGCAGAACATCCTTTCACCGGGTCTAGTTCAGCGAAATGTTTCTTCTCAAGTCTGCCCTAGCCTTTCACCTGTGTCCACTTCAGGAAAACACTCCTTCACATGTTTGTCTCAGCAAAACACCATCCAACACAACTGACTTTCCAAAGAACCCTTAAGTTTCCACTTCATGCCCCCATGTGGATGAGCCTTGGAAATAGATCAAGATCCCACTGTCTCCAAATTCTAATTCACCTATTGGGACAATTGAGGGCAAATATCTCCTACCTGCTCATCCAGAACACATCTGTCTCCTAAATAAACACCAACCAGGAAAAGTCTGTCTGGGAGCAAAATGCAGGGCAATTACAGTAAGACTCAGCTTGCTTAGCATCAGGACACGGGGAGAAGGCTGGTAGAACCCTCTTTACAGTAAGTCCTTTTGGAGACAGGAGGCCCTGCCTTCCTGATGCTTTGACAAGCCTCCTGTCCACATCAGAAATGAGTGGCCCAGAAGCTGACTAACTTGAAGAATAGCACCACTGAGGAACAGCTGGGAGGACTGCAACCTCCATACAATCTAATCTTCCAAGCTGACTGATTCAAACTGGTTTCTCTTAGCTTCTCACTCAGTTGCTCTGGTTGGCCTCAAATTAACTATGACAATGTGTTCTAATCTTCTGGCTTCTTCTAATTCTCTGGCTTCAACTGCCTCTGCTGACCTGCATTTCACAAACTACACAAACTAAACAGAACTGAACTCAATTCAACTAAACTTGACTCAACTGAAATCTACTGGTTTGCCTGAGTTCAAGTGAACTCCATTTACTTAACTGTCTTCCTCTCTGACCCACTCTGCACTGCTCTTAAGTAGCCTCTTTTTCCTGTCTGTACTTGTAAGAGTTGGACGTATCTTATCTCTGACTCATTCGGTCAAATCTTTCTCTGATTCATCACTTTGTCTGCCCCTTAATTAAACATCACTTTCAAACATGGCTGCTTCCTTCTACCTTTATTGTTTGGGATTAAAGGTGTGTACTAAGGGTGTTTCTATATTCCAGTCAGATGAATTAAAGGTGTGTCATTCCAGCACGCGCACACACACACTCACACACACACCCACCAAGAAGATCTTTGGATGCGATTCCTTGTCAGAGTAGCCATGCTGTTGGATTAAAATTCTACAGTTGTCCTTGAACTCCTGATTGTCCTGCCTGTAGCTCTCAAGTGCTGATTAAAGGCATATATGCAAATTGTTAAATTGTTTATTTCTGTAGTTTTCAGATCTTGGTTAGTTCAGGAAACCAACCCCTCATGAGAGGAAGGCTAGATGGTTACGGTCAGGAGAAGGAGCTGCACAAGGACAGACTGTGGTCCTCATGCCCCAGTTGGAGGAGTTGATAGGAGGGCAGGAACAGAAATCTCACAGGTCCTCCTCAGCCTCCACTCCTATGGGGATCCAGCCACTCCCACACCTTGACATTAACTCAGACTCAGAAATCCAGCACCAAAATGAAATAAATATTTCATTATTAATTTTTTAATGTGTATGAATATTATACCTACATGTATATTAGTGTATCATGTACATGCCTGGTGCCCAGGGAGGCCAAAAGAGGGCATTAGATCCTCTGGAGCTTGAATTGTAGGTTATGAACTACCCACTGGTGCTGGGAATCAAACCCAGGTCCTTTGGAAAGGCAACCATCTGAGTTGTCTCTCTAGCTGCAGTACTATAATTTTAAGCCACTAAATTTATGGATATCTGTCCCAGGTATAAGAGGACAGAAAAAGATTCTCTTTCTAGCATTGCTGCTGGATTTTGATTCTCTCAGAAGAGGACAGTGTTTCCTGAGCATATTCTGAGTCCCAACTTGGGTGACTCTTCACGTACCTCCTCATGGGTCCTTCCTATTGCCTGTGGACCAGAGGTATGGCCTGTACAATTATGACTCTCTGGTCACAAGTGAAAACACTACAGATAAAGAAATGGAAAAGCTGCTGATATCCATGTCCTGGACCAAAGGGCTTCCAGGCCCAGAATTTCACCCTGTCACCCACTCTATAATTTGGTGGCTGACTATTGCCAACCTTGTCTAATTCATTCACTCGTGTTTAGCCACCACTGCATTAGCTATCAGTGCTGTGACTGTCCAATACCCAGGAGATAGATGGGAAATATATATGTATCAATGGAAGTAGATCAGCAGGTAAAATCACTTGCTCCTCAACCTTGACAACCTGGGTGTGATCTTCAGTACCCATGCAAACATCCAGATGCAGTGCTACATATCTATGATCTCAGTATTCTTAAGGTAGGATGGTGTGTGGAGGCAGAAGAATCTTTGGGAAGCTTGCATACACGGTAATAGAAACAAGAGAGACACAGTGCCATATAACGAGATGGGAGGAGAAATATACTTCTGAAAAGTCCTCTGACTTCTACATATGCCCTATGGGATATACACTTGTCCCCCAAATAAAGTCATTTATTTCTACAGAGAGATGGAGAGATAGACAGACAGACAGACAGATAGTTAATTAGATGGATAATGAGAAATTGATTTACCACATGAAGCTCAGCATCCAAGAGGCCAATGCAGGATGATCCATCATGAATGGAGATGTGGAAGAGCCTCTACTCGCACTTATATCTCACAGGGCAGAAGAAAAGAAGTCGAGCTGTGGATTGGTACTGATGCCTGCTCCTTCCTCTGCCTGTTCAGAGTGCTGCACATATCAAGGCCTGAGTGGAAGACTGTCGACTGTATTTGGTCCAATGAGCTGTGAGAAACTCTTCACTGGGCTTGCCATGCTAACACATTCCTACAAAGAAACCATGGATGGAAGCCAGAGAGATCATGAACACTACACAGATGGCATTCCTTCTCCTTCAAGTATGAGCTCATGTAGTCCTAAGTAAAAGTTCCTATAATCTGATCAGAGGCAACAGAAGCCAATGGTGGTGAGGTAGAGGTAGGCATGAGAGTCATGGAGAGGAAATTCGTTAAGAAAAATGGCTAAATGTAGATGCAGGGTCACTAACACCCATCATCCGGTCACCTCTGTAAATGATTGTGCACTGTGCCTGCAGGCATTCAAGGTTCTATGAAGTGTATGGGAAGATGGTTCCTCAGTAGGAGAGCTTGCAGAGCAAGCATGGGATTCTGAATTCAAATTCCTAGCACCTATGTTAAAAGGCAATATAGCCATACCAACGTACATGCCTGTAACCCAGTATTAGCAGTTTGGGGAACAGGAACATTGCTAGAGCTTGCTGGCTTGTAGCCTAGACCCAGGTATAATGAGAGATCCTGTCTCAAGCAAATAAGTAGTTAGTGATACAGCAGAACACATGACATTCTTCTCTGGCCTCCATGTACATGGATGCACAGACCTGTACACATGAGTACATAACACCATAACACGCATGCACACACACACACACATACACACACCTTTTAAAAGTTTTTTCTTTAAAAAGTCATGCTTGAACATTATTAATAAGTTTTGGGTTAGCACCACAGATAAATAAGACATAAAAATAAATTAAAATCATGTTTGAGGCTTTTAAAAATCCTTCCGTTTTGAGGAAGATTTAGAGCACTCATAATCTGGTTCTACATAATGTAGCTATTATCCGTGCATAATTTATAGACAAGCAAGCACGTGGCCGGCATACCACGTTGCTTTGTGGTGTAAACATTTTGTAATGGGAGCCATCAGCAACAGAGGGAGGGTGTATTGGTGGATGAGCAGACGGGGAGTCTAAGGTGCTGCTGAGTGACACATGGTCTGTCCTCGTTGACTTGACCCTGATATTTCTCTCCAGACATCCACATGCTTGCTAAGACCGTACATTCGCCAGCCTCCTCTGCAGTGGCAGGTCACCATTTGACCCTTCTGAACAGCGATCAACGCCTCCTTGCCTATCACTAATACATTGCAGTAAGCAACTAAAACCAGATGACTCCTCAGAGCAGCTATTGCTCATGTCTGTTTACCATGTGAATGTGGGCAGGGGTGGCCCAGCCAGCTCTCCAGCAGCATCCCCTGAAGATAGCTCAGAAGGAGCCAGCAACCCCTCCTCCAGAATGACCCGCTCACAGGCTGAGGATTGGTGGCACACATGATCTGGGTGCCTGCTCCTTTCCATGAGGAGACTCAGGCCTCCTCACCTTGATAGATAAGTTCCAGTGACAAGAACCAAGAGAGAGTAGAGAAAGCTGCCTCTTTCTTAAAGCTACAGGTCTAGGCTTGGTCCTCAGATAGAGCTATGGGAAGTTGCTGTGGGCTCTTAAGAGGCAGAGCCTAAGAGGTCTTTGGGTCACTGGGCAAATGCTGTCAAAACAGGGCAGACCACAGCATCTCTGCCTCAGAGCTTCCTGGCTCTAAGCAGTTTGTTTCAACATATTCCCTGTTATCTCACCCAGAACCACACCCAATGCTTAATTGAATGTGGCTGCTTGATCTTAGGAAACCTTTCCTCTTTATAAGTTAACTGCCTCTGGTGTTTCACTGCAGTAACACCAAGCCTACTGTAAGAACAGCACACACTTGGTTAAAGCCCTCTGGTGACCTTTCTAACCAATGCAGCCAGCCTGAATCTCCTAACTTCCTGACTGCACTCAAAATGCAAAGATTTTGACATTTGAGCTCAGTCATAAAAGAGGAGTGGTCAAAGTTCTCATGAGCAAAGGCACAGAGGGGACTTTTCTCCCAGCCTGCCAGAGCACCCCTGCCTTCTAGAAACGTAGTCCACACACCTGAGAGAAGAGCTGTTTTCAGGCTACCTCAGCAACCCATCACATTCTGATATGCCCTGCCTGTCCCACTGTCCTGTGTCCCTGACAACCTGACAGGAACAGTGAGTACGCATGAAAAGAGGACAGACAATGCAAACAGACAAGCCAGGACCAGGTAGGCTGTGCTCCCTTTGATGGAGCTGCACCAACTTTGCAACAACCAGGAACTCCAACATGTTTATTACTGTGTATAGCACAGCGGGAGGAGTTGGCTTGTTTTGGTGGAGGGTCTTTGTAGGTATTTTCAGGTTGGGGAAGAGGAAACTGCCATAGTTAGTCCCTGTACACATTGTCAACATTCACACTCAGGGCAGAGAATGGCTTTGACATTCACCTCACCCTGGAGTTCAGGGGGATCGGGGAGGCTTTGCCATTCTCACGGGTCTGAGAAATTGGGTATTTGGCATGGCCATACCTGTGTTAACAATACCTTCTCCCTCACCCCGAGCTGATTTTAATGGTGTATCTATGAGATAAAGCCTCAGGGATGTGGTATCTGGAGATGGGACTGAAGAGGTGACTAGGGCAAGACAATGCCATGAGAAGCTCCCATGGCCTTAAGTCCCTGTAAGAGGCCCCAGCCCTCACTGCCTCGCCCCTTCTGCCTTGTGTAAGACAAGGCTGTAAACCAGGAAGGAGTCACACTGAATCATCCTTCTGACTTCCTAGCCTCTAGCATGGTGAGCAATAGCAGTTACTGCGTATTAGCTAGACAGTCTGTGGTGTTTTTGTTACAGCAGCCAGAATGCACTAAGACAGACACATTCTCACAACCTGGCTGTAGGCTTCCTGTTTCACACTTGGGATTTGATTCTTAAAAGCACTCTAAGTGAGGACTTTCAGCCCCAGGAGCAAGGAAACTAGAGGCTCAGTAATGTAAGCAGGTCACACAATGGCAAGGGAGCTTGGCATGGAGAACAAGCCTGCCTTCACCCTTCTAAGCACGCCTGAGTCCCAGCCCCCATCTGCTTCTTTCAGGAGCCTTGAGTTCAACTCTCGGCTCAGACACTTCTGCTCTCTTTGTGTCTAATGAATCCATTTCACCTTCTTTGAGCCACAATTTATAGTCTCTAATATGGAGATTCTGACAGCCAAGTGGGAGCTTTCAAAGAAGGCTTCTCTCTTGCCCGCCTTTGATGCCAGGCAAGTTCAGAGGGCATCAAGTCTTTTCTAAAAACAAAGGATAAAGTTCCAAGCAATGTAGGCCGGACCAGAGCTGTAAATCCACAGGATGTCAACTCCAAGTTGAATACAGTTCACAAGAATACGGCTCAAACATCACTAGGTCGGAACAGTCGGAGCTTCCCAGTATTTACAAACACAGCTCACTCCATAAAGTCCCCTGTTCACGCCACACTGCATACACCCGGGAGGGCCCATTTTAAAACCATCCCATCTAATTTGATGTGGCTGAAGTGAGCTTTGCTGGAAATATGCTACTCATTTTGGACTTTTGTGTTTGGGAGGAAATGTGATTGAAGCTTAATCCAATTTTCTAACGCCCAAAAACAGCTACAAGGAAAACAGACAGGCATGAAGGAACAATGGCAGGGGTTGCCTCCCCCCAAAAGGCTTGCCAGACTAGCTTGTCCTGCTGGAATGTTCCATTCCAATTTAGCATTAGGCCTCAGGCATGAGAGAAAGTCCAGCCAGGATGGCTGCTCATGCCCAGCCAGGGAATCCCAGACACTGGTCAGCTTAACTTGTCCTGTGGGAAGACAGTCAGCTCAAACTGGCAGCCAGCTCTGTGCTTGTTAATGCACATTTGCTTTTAGTTCTAGGTAGCCATGATGATAGCATGGGACTGCAGTTTACAACTTCTTCCAAGGCTACTGCCACTCTGATCAACCCAGACCAGCCTCGAGAAGCCTGGTGTAGGGTCCCTAAGCCTGTGAGGCAGACTATTTAAAAAAAAGAGAAAAGAAAAAAAATAGAAAACACATTCCCATTCTATACTTTCTTTAGGAAGTTCACACTTAGAGTAACTTTCAGTTGACTGCATGATGGTGCAGAAGACACAACTTTTCAGCAAAAACTACATATGGAATTGTGAGTTCAGATCTTTTCTATCTAGTAACACATCTTCAGGTTACTTTCTTGAAGCACTGAGCAGATGATCATAAGTATGAGCCATCAATTTTATACAATGCACCATGTTGCTGCTGTGTTGAACAGGTTTGTTTTTGTTTTGGTTTTATTTTGTTTGGTTTGGTTTTGGTTTTGTTTGCTTCGATGGTTGGTTGGTTGGTTGGTTGGTTGGTTGGTTGGTTGGTTGGTTGGTTGGATGGTTGGATGGTTGGATGGTTGGATGGTTGGATGGTTGGATGGTTGGATGGTTGGATGGCTGGATAGTTGGATGGGTGGTTGGTTGGTTGGTTTTTTCGAAACAAGATTTCTCTGTATAATAAAGCCCTGGTATTCTTTGTAGACCAAGCTGGTCTAGAATTCATGGAGATCTACCTGTCTCTGCCTCCTCAGTGCTGAGATTAAAGGCATGTGTACAGTTTTGACTTACATATTTCCCATTTAGTATGGTGTGATAGTTAGCTTTAACTGTCAACTTGACACAACTTAAAATCACTTAGTAAAACAGGCTCAATGAGAGATTATCTACATTGAGTTGGCTTATGAGAATGTCTATGGGGGCATTGTGTTAATTGAGTTAACTGATTATTTAAGTTAATTGATGTCGGTAGACCTAGTCCACTATGGGAGGCACCATTCCCTAAGTTTTGTTGAGTCTTAGACTGTACAGGAATGGAGAACTTGGCTAAGCGCAAGCAAGCAAGCAAGCAAGCCAGCAAGGGAGCAAGCAAGCATTCATGCATTCACTTCTCTCTGCTCTTGATTGTGGATGTCATGTGACCAGCTGTCTCAATCTTCTACTGCTGTGACTTCCTGGCAGTGATAGACTGTTATCTAGACATGTGAGCTAAAATAAGCCCCTTCTCTCTTAAGCTTTTTTGTCAAAATAGTTTATCATAGTAATAGAGACAAACTAGGACAGTTAAGTTTATGAGAACCTGGCCTCATCATTTGTTGAGGTTCATCTGTATGTAACTTTGACTGTGAATTTAGGTGGACTGGGTGTATGGCAAAGGTATTCCTTACGACTTCTGAAAATGATGTCATAAAAGAATACAGGTTTTGCCGGGCAGTGGTGGCACACGCCTTTAATCCCAGCACTTGGGAGGCAGAGGCAGGTGGATTTCTGAGTTTGAGGCCAGCCTGGTCTACAGAGTGAGTTCCAGGACAGCCAGGACTACACAGAGAAACCCTGTCTCAGAAAAACCTAAAAAAAAAAAAAAAAAAAGAATACAGGTTTTACCTGGTTCTTTGGGGATACTCTGTAGTAACACAGCCAACATACAGCAGAAAAGTTTACATATCCCTTAGAGAGGTCCACACAGAAAGACCCAGGCCCCAGGCTCCCAGCTGCAGCCAACCTCTGAGCCATGTGAATGAGTCATTTTGAAATGAGATTTTTTTTTTCCTAGCTGCTAGTTAACTCACTCTTCTTACCATGGAGCATAATAAACTTGTTTTTACTCATCCCTACCCAAAACACAGATTTACAAGCAAAATAAATGATAGTAGTGGTTACAAGTCACTGAATTTAAGGATGTCTTGTTATGGCTTGACAGCAGATACCCAGAATGTCATGTGATCTATTCTAATACAAAAAGCATGGTGAGGAGACTAACTGGGTCTTCACAGATTTTTTTTTTCCCCTTTCTTTTTCTTTAGAAGACATGAACAGAGAGAAATGTCTATCTGCCTTTGGACACAGATGTGAGAATCTGAGGCCTGGAGTCACAGCAGCCATTTTATACTATGAGGACAGCTAGTCAATGCTCTGAGGAAGAAAAGGAAGCAAGGCTGGAAGGCCTAGCCTCTGTTGACATTGCTGAACTTCTGAGCCAGACAAGTTCTGCGGGTCAGTATCTCTTTTTTGCCAGCTAACAACTGATCATGGGCAGCCAGAGGAGGAATATATTTTCCTTGTTGCCTAATACATCCCGATTCATTTGGCAGCTGCTGTGCACCTTTCTATTTATTAAAATAAAAAACAAATCCTGAAAGATAATGTCTTTTTTTTTTCAGTGCTAGCGATTGAACCCAGGGCTTTGTGCAAGCTATGCAAGTACCCTGTCACTGAGCTACAGTCCCAGCCTCAATGCCACAAAATTTTAACTGAAGGGGGTGGGGCAGGATGGAGTGGAGCTAGCAAAGTTAAGCAAATTTCCAAGGTTATTTAGAAGTAGTGGAAGAAGCAGAATTCACCCCTAGGTCTGGCTCCAGTAATTCACATCCTAAGTATCACCCCTTGCCTCCTGGTCATCATTGAGGGAAACACAAATTGACAGGGAGTCAGGCCCTAGGGCTGACTTCAGACTGCTTGCTAATTCACTGTGTGACTTTGAAAAGTTACCTTGCCTCTGATTTTTCAACCCTCACGGGGTTCCTGGGAGCTCCTGGGCCCCTTTAATTCACTCTAACAAGAATGATTTGGGGCTACACTATGCAGGCATGTTTTTCTTGTGCTGCTTGTGAGCCATCCTGCTTTAGAGCCCCAGAGCATAGGGGAACAAAAGAGCTTGACCTGGGAAGTTTTTGCCAGACAGGAAAGAGAGTTAAATAAAACTTACCAACTCTCCAAGGAGCAGGAGAAGGCAAGGCGGAGAGATGGCATGAGCTCCCACCATAACCCAGCACCACGCCTGTGACCTTGAGGTAGAATTATCTAAGAATTTGGGGCCTGCAAAACATCAAGTTTTGATCAACTGTTATAGAAGATGCAGAGAAGGCCATGAGCCTTTAGCAGAAGCTGCACAGCGCATGTCCAATAGTGTCTGATATGGGGCCCAGAAACACCAGGAAACATCTGCTGGGGAGAGAATCTTGCCTCCTGCATCATGGAGCAAACTCTGGGAATGGCTGGTTTTGTTTTGGGTATGTGTATGTTTATGCATGTGCTAAAGTGTGTGTGTGTTTGTGTGTGTGTGTGTGTGTGCGCACACAGGTCCATGTGTGTACCTGCATATGGAGGTCAAAGGTTAACAGATGTCATTCCTCAGGAACCATCCATCTTGTTTTCCAAGACAGGGTCTCTCCCAGGGATCTAGGGCTCACCAGTTAGGCTAGACCAGTCTGTAAGCAAGCTCTACAGATCTTCCCAACTCTGACTCCTCAGTGATGAGATTATAAGCACACGCCAGCAGATCTGGATTTAAAAAAAAAAACAAACAAAAAAACATGGACAGTGAGGAATCAAACTCAGGTCCTCATGTTTGTGTGGTAGACGATTTACCTACTGTCTCCCCAGCTCCCATAGCTGGTGTTTTCTCTCTGTCAAAATTGTAACATCCTCCAAGGGGCACAATTCATAAGCCAATCAGTTAAAGCAACTTTCAAATAAAGTCTCCAGTTTAAATAGACTCCGAAGTACAGGCCTGAGATTCCAAAGAGTCCAATAGATGCATGTGTCTACTTCACTGAGATCCCACATACGTTAAATACGGCTGTGATGAATAAAGCACATTGACAACTTCCCAGACCCTCTAAGTGACATAGCCAGGGGCTTCTTTCCACCCCTCCCCCAAGACACAAATAAAAATACAGCGCATGCATACATATGCACGAACTCTTAAAGATTCTCTTTTAAAAAGGCAGCACATAAATTCTCATTACGTCCAACTGGAGTAGCCTATGCTTGTTTGTTTGTTCTATGTCAGGGCGTGCGCACCAGATAATCACACAGAAATCTGGTTTGTAAAAGGCAGATAGATATTCCACAAAGGCGTGTGTAACTCTCCCAACCTTCCCCTCCCCTGCTGGTGTTCATATTGTTTCCAGGTTTCTTTCACCACAAGCCTTGTCAGTAAACATCCTGTTCCCTTGTCCCTACCTTCTGGGGTTTTCATTTCCGAGGGCTAGGCTCCCACAAGCAGGCTTGCTGGATCAAAGAAAATGTGTTTCTCTACAAGTCAATAGAAACAGATTATATACCCAAGAGGCTAGGCCATCCATATGGCTCCAGGGATTGAGTCTGAACCCCTCAAGCAAAACACAACCAAGAATAAGGCTCCTCTTCCCGTCATTCTCCAGTCCAGGAGAGGCAGCCCTTGGGAGAAAAGCCTTTCAGATAGTGTGGGAGCAAGAAGACCAGGTTTGAGTCTCCAGTGAGGGTTGTGGCAGGTTACTTGACCTGGATCCTTCTCCACACAAGTACCAAACTTGGTACAAGTCACTTCACTAACACTTGGCTGGAGAGAACACAGAGAGGCCAGATGAATGGCACTTTAAGTGCTGGGGACAATTATCCTGTCTGGAAAATGACACCACCTGGCCAGAATATTGGGACATGGGGCAGGTCCAGTGCGTCTGTCCTTAGCCTGAACTGTCACAACATATCCTGCTCTTCCCACAAGCCAGGTGCTCTGCCTTCTCAAGACACGTACCCTTCTCTTCTTTCTCCTCCCTCATTTCCCCATGCCATCCCTCCAAAGCCAGGGCTGGAGACCTGGGTACCATTCCTTACTCTTTCCTCTAGTCACAGAGCTGGTGACCCAGTCTTAAGCTATGGAGATAATAGGGACAGTAGCCAGTGTCTGCCTGGCTGGGTCAGCATGTGTGATAGCCTGCCAGTGGCCATTCACACCCTACTCCACAGGTAAGAAGACAGCTTGGTAGCAGACACAGATTCCTTTGGTGCCTGTTCCTTATGAATCCCCTAAAACCAAGTCCCTGTCCATGCATGTGCCCTAATGGAGGACCTGGGCATAAACAGTCTTAGGGATGATGCCCTGGGTACACATAGGGAAGCCGCTGTTGAGTTGAGGCCCAGAATCCTAAACAACTTTGGGGCTACCCTATCTTTCCAAGCTGCTTCACCCTGGCTCCCATGTTAGTTCTCACCTGCAGGTCTAGGCATTTAGGAAATCTTCAGAAAACTCCCACATGCTCTACTCATTTATTCTGCCGCTGTCTGGAGCCAACTGGGTGCAGGGAGATGGCAAATAGCATTAAGCTAGTGTCTACCTCAAAGGCCATGTGGGGAAAGATGAGATACTGCCATGTGCTCAGCACTTCAGGTCAACCTTGGCCTATGCTGGGCCCATGCTGTATGAGGAGACAGTCTGGAGTCTCCTCTGGAGAAGACCTTATCCCAACAGTCATGCTAACACTGTTGTCAGACATGTTGCTGATGCCAAGAGATCTAAGAAATGCCCTGGATCCCCCCCAGGACTCTGGGCTTCCCACCCTGAGATGAATTAGAATTATGGTCACGGCTACATCTGACATCTGCCCAGACCAATTCATTATCATTAGGAAATGAATCCCTAATGAATTTCTGTAGCCATTTAGTCTGATTTACAGTAATGGTAATCACCCTTGGATGCATATGCTCCATCCCCTTAATTAATAATCCTCACTTATCAGTTAGCTTAACAGTCAAGGCATAAAAAACAGAAGGAAGTACCCCAGTACCAGCCTGGGCTCCCCACCTTATCTTACTGAGAAGTCAATAGGATGTGTGGGGCAGAGTCAGGTCCAGGGCTGTCACCTGAGGAGGACACTCACACAGACACCTCTCCATGACACAGTCAAATCTAAACAGGCTGTTCTCTGCTGGTCTCTGCAGCAGTGGAAGCTTGGTCTCTGGATAGAGCTCCAGCCATCTTCACCCCATCCATCCCAAACTGGTCCTTCCCCTATTAGCATCCCTGCTCACCAGGTCTCCAAGTTCTCCCTGACATCAGCCTGGCCAGGTACACTGCCTCTTACCACTGCCTCTGTCCTCCCTTTACATGTCTGTAACCTTATCCGATCCTAGGCTGGAGCCCAAGGATATCTCTGATTCATGCCTGCCAGCCAGCCACCAGGCCCAAACAAGGAAGGGAAGGAGCCATTGTCATTGTGTGAGGCGTTGAGGAGACCAAGTAGAGAGCCAGACAAAGGGCCACCTGAGCTGTGGGCTGAAGTGAACATTTTATATTAATATGCAAACCTACCCAATATTCACCTGATACTGGTCACATTTTCTAGAGAGTCTCACATGAATCGTACATGCATGCTGAGAGTGAAGTAATATTACCTCCATTTTACAGGTGAGAAGATCTAGATGTGACAAACTTAAATAAGCACATGACTTGGTACCAAGGCAATGTCACACCTGCAATAATCTAAAACCCATAGGTTTGACAAAGCCCTTTATTCTGAAGCAAAGCACTGCAAGGCACTGCTTACGTCTTTCTCTCTCACACACAGCTGGTACCAAGTGGCTTTCTGGGTCCCAAAGAGGCTGCTCCACTAGCAATGTGGGTCTCCACCGCCCCTGACAGATGCAAGACACATCTGTCTTAGTCTGCTTGCCTTTCCTGAACAGCTTGGGTGGCTAACACAACAGAAACATTTCTCTTGGTTCTGGAAGCCAGAAGTCCGTAGTCAAAGGGTCAGCATGCTGCGGTCTTGCTGGGTTCTCTTCCCATCTTGACAATGGCTACCTTCATGCTGCATCTTCACATGGTGGAGAGAGAAAACAACATGTTGTCTTGTGTCTTCTTAAAGGGACATTAATCCTGTCAAAAGGGACCGGCTTCATGAGCTCACTTAGCCTAACTGTCTCCCAGAGGCCCCAGCTCCAAATACCATCCCAGTGAGAGTAAAGCTGTGGATTTGGGGGAATACAGTTCATTCCCTGGGTTCCATGAAGACCACTGATGATGATGACCCAGAATGGTGTAGCTACCCTGAGAAGAACAGAATAATGGTGGTGGGGTGTTAGGACCATTTATTAAATTCAAATCATGGTAGACCAGTTCCAGATCCACGATGCTGGGGTTGGGCGGGGGGGGGTCCTCTCTATGACTCCAATTTTCCCTTCTGAAAATGGAGAGGCTTCTAGCAGCAAGGGCTTGCCATCTTGTTCAGAGACTTGAAGAAGTTAACACAAGTAGTAAAGAAGCGAGGGGTGTATTCAGAAGCAACGTGAAAGCACAGAAAAGATCACTGCAAAAGAGCGACAGGCTGGGACAGATTGCTCAAGAGGCCTGGGACTTCCTGACGCTGGTTGCTGGGGTGAGATATGGGTAGTTTTCTAGTTTTTGATTGACAAGCTCGAATTATGAAAGTCTTTGCTCTTTGGGCATGTCCATTCCCATGATGCAATTTACTCTAATCATATCCATGCCCTGCTATGCAAAGGCATAAGATGGTAAATACAAGGTTTTTCTCAAAGTACAGTCAGAGGACACAGCCCACCCTTCTGATCCTGCACCTAAATGCAAGCCAGACTGCATCCATATCCTGTCCCTAGCTCTAGGATATGCTTGAGGTCTGTTTGTCCATGATAGATAGCTGCTAGAGGATGCTAGGGGATGCTAGGGTTTGCTAAGGGGTGCTGGGGGGTGTTTCTAAGAGTTGCTAGGGGATGGGAATGGCTGCTTAGGGGTGCTGGAGGTTGCTAGGGAGCTTTTAGAACAGAGTGACCTTGGGCTGGAGAGATGGCTCAGCGGTTAAGAGCACTGACTGCCTTTCCAGAGGTCCTGAGTTCAAGTCCCAGCAACCACATGGTGGCTCACAACCATCTATGATGGGATCTGATGCCCTCCTTTGGTGTGTCTGAAGATAGCAACAGTATATTCATATACATTGAATGAATAAATAAATCTTTAAAAAATGTTTAAAAAAAAAAAGAACAGAGTGATCAGTTGCTGTGTTGGGAGAGGGGTGTGCGTGTGTGTATGTGTGTGAATTCAGGTGTGATTCCAGTTGCTAAGATACCCTGAAGGCTACCTGACTCAGGGATAACCAACAGATTCCAGAAAATGATTGAAGTTTAAACTCATGTAAGCTCCTAAATACCCGAAAGAGACATCCAAAGTGTTTTTCTGATATATTAGCAAGAACATCTGCTCTCAGCCAAAACAAACAAACAAGCTATAAACAGAAGAGCTCAGGCCTTGGGACTGGAAGATGGAGAAACACTGTGCTTAATGAGAGGAAACGTATTTTGAGATAATGACTGTGGGAAAGCAGAAGGATGTCTTTGGCTCACAGCTTTGGAGACTGAAGTCTGTGGTTGGCTGGCTCCATTAGGCCTGTGGCGATGCAAGAACATCACAAATGGCAGAAGAAAGTAGTTACCTTGTGGCAGTCAGGAAACAGGGAGACATACAGAAAAATGGTTGGAATGAGATGTATCTTCCCAGGGCACGTCCCCAGTGCCATACCTCCACCTAGGCTCACCTTCTATTGCCCACCACTTCCCAATAACAGCATGTTGTGAATCCTTCAAGGGGCTTCTCCGTTGGTGGAGATAGAGCCCTCACAATCGATCCAGCCATGGCCTGGAGACCAGTGTTTAACACATGAACTTTAGGGACAGCTATACTTCATATCCAAAATAACAGAAACATAGCCTTTCTCCCCTCCTCTCCTCTCCCCTCCCCTCCCCTCCCCTCCCCTCCCCTCCCCTCTGCACATCTCTGCCAAGAAGCAGTGGGCAGCTTTCTTCCAGCTATGTATGAGTATACTCCAGTTACAGCCATGAAACCAGTAGGCCCACTTGTTACTTTAGTCCTCTGAGGATTCTGGACTCTGGTGACTCTTGTGAGCTGTGTCCTTGCTGGGCTTCACTCTAGACTACTGCCTACTTCTATGGGGCCATTTCTCCACTTTCTACCTATGATACAAGATTCAGAAATACTGAACCCAGGCATGCACCCCACAAGTCTGCACAAATGCCATGCTGTCTCAAAGCATGGCTGCATACTCATTCTCTGTTACCTGTCCTGCTTAGATCTCCCCTATGGTGTCACTTCACCTCGGAAGCAATGACTTGTTCCTGGAGCAGCTCTGCTGAGGCTGCCTAGGATGCTGCAGAGGTCATGAACTCTGGACCCTGGCTGCTGGATTGGAACCTGGCTGTCTACTCTTTGGCTGCACAATAGTGGGCAGATTTCTTTGACCTTTCTATGCCCCATCTGTAAATGGGGATGCAGACAGCAGGCTCCCTCCCCTGGGACCCCGTTAGGATTATAGGTTCAAGCATACAAAGGTCTTAGAACAGTGCCCAGCATGGGCCCATTCAAGAGCTCATTATTATTTACGAAGCTGTACCCCCCACCAATTCTTTCTTTATATCCCCACTCCCTAGTGTGGGCGATTGGGACTTAGTAGGCGCTCAATAAATATTTGTTGAGTTGAATTATCCCCAGAAAATGGAAACAAGACTTGGCTCACAAAGGGAGCGATCACTCATATTACATATTAGGCAGTTTTTCCAGAGTGCATCAGGCCAAATATTGTACATTCTTTATTGCAGCAAGGGTGGTGAGATTCATTAAAGGGTAGCACGGTTTCATTAGAACCCCTTATTTTCGGAATTTTATAACTCAGCCACAAAAATTCACTCCGGGCAAAATGCAAACTTACGTCTGGAAGTAAATGGGTTTATTTTATAAATTTTTATGCATTTTCCACACATAAACAAATGGCCAGATAAACCATCTTTAATGGAAGGACCGAGAGAGGAAAACTTGATATTCTGAGACATAAATACCCAGAAGTTGGGGAGCGGGTTGGGGTGGGGGTGGGGGCTTGTTTGGCTGGGAGGTGTGTTTACATTTTCATACATGGTCTTTTCTCTGAGCCTTCTCTAAAGTCTCTAATATAACAACCAAAGTGATCAGCACTCTTTTACAAAGTGTAAGTGTGTTTATATGGGTGAATATGAGAGAGAAAGGGAGGGAAGGAGGAAAGGGGGGAAAGAGAGAGGGAGGGAGGAAGGGAGAGAGAGAAGGAAAGAGGGAGAGAGTGAAGGAGGGAGGGAAGAGGCAGAAGGAAAAAAGGAAGGAAGGAGGAAAGAGGGATACAGAGAAGGAAGAAAGATCAGATTGGATGTAGAGAAACACAGAAGGAAGAAAGCCACAGGACACAGAGGCAGAAACTAGTGACACCGCTGTGTGCCAAGGAATTGAACGCCAGCAGTCAGATCTGGAAGAGGCAGAAATAACTCCTTTATGGAGCCCTCAAAGGGCCTGGCCTCTGCAGACCCCATGACCTTCCTCCTCCAGAAACACAAACCAGTGTTGACTGTGTCAGCAGCCATATAAGTAACTGAGGTAAACTGAGGCCAGAGATTATTCAATAAGGTTGCAGAGCCCTGGGCATCTCCTGTCCCTACCTTTCCATCCCCATGGCTGGCTCTTCCCTTCCTCCACTCCAAGCCTGGCTTCCAGCTGCTCCTGTGGGTCTAACAACTGGTTCTGCTCCCTTTGTATGTAGTCCTAGGCTTTCCCAGTTAATTCCTATCTTTAATCTCTTTCAGCTTCAGGGGTGGTACTGGACGGCACCCTTCCTCACTTGGTGAGACTCCACTGAATTAAATCTCTAGGACATACTCTAGCCCAGCCCAGGGTGCCTTACCTGTACTAGAGATACTATTAGCCTAGAGATGCCCAAGTCATCTAACACTCTGCCTTTCACCAGAACAGTGTCGACTATAGCTATAGATATCTGAATATATGTACCAAAAGTACTGGAGATACGAGACACTGGTGAGCATTCCTTGTGCATCCTCTCTTACTGTGTGGTCCATAAGTTGACCTGTCCAGCATTCAGAGAAAGGATACTGCGTGGTATCACCAGTTCAGGCAAAGATGCAAATCCAAAATTTAAAGTATGTTCCCTGTACAATGGAAACCCCTCTGCACTTCCTAAAATTCAGACACTGTAAGGGGAACCACAGAAACTCAAGTGTTCTCCCAAATATACTTCAGGGGGCCATGGCATAGCAGGTGGGCTCAAAAGACTCTGTACAAAGGACAGTGTGATCTCAGCTCCTCTCTCTGAGTCTTTGTCATCTGGACCAGGAAGGTGTGTACACACCTTCTTGAGATTCCTTCAGTTCCTAATGTGGGCCTTTAGGTGAGTCCCTTCAAATTTGTCCGTATTTCTTTTTATAAAGATGCATTTTTATATTTTACTTATTTGTTGTGCGTGTGTGTGCTCTGTGATATAGTCACACATGAGTGTCACAGTGCTGGAACTGAAGGTCAGAGGACATCTGCTGGAGTCAGTTGTCTCCTTCCGCCATGTGATTCCCAAGGATTGGACTCAAGTCGTCAGGCTTGGTGGCAACCATGGTGGACATGTCAGGCCATCTGCGCAGTCTGCTTTCTTAGATGTCTCCCCACACTGTTATCTCAGAAACATTTACTGAACAGCTCCTGTGAGCTGTTGTCTAAGGCTGGGTATATGAGGAAGAATACTTCAGATCTCTTTTAGGCGGGATGACCACACCGAGGCCCAAGATTTTAGAGTGTGGGGCTTCTGACCCTTAAAGAGCACTTCATTAATTCAACAAATAGTTCCACTGAGTTCAACTACCCATTCCAATGCTGGAGCCCAGCCACAACATTTTTTTTTAAAGTCCTTTTAAAATGTATTATATGAGGGTCACACACACGCACACGTGCACACACCCCCCCACACACACACACCCTATTAAAGTGGGTGAGCCCAACTCCTTTGCCATCACATTGGAGCTTCAAGGAAACCAGCAGGAAGACTTTGTTCACTGATAGAAGTCAGGCCTGGCAGGAAAGCAGGCCCTTTTGATAAGCCTCAGACAAGAGTGAGTTAGAATGCAAGAGTCCCAAGGAAATAAAGCCAAGGCCCAAGCCAGCTCCCCTCCCTAGGAAGCCCCTGGGTGCTGACCTTCAGAGTCCTGGATTTGGTCCAGTAAGACAGGAGGAGCAAACCTCTCAGAGGTCTGCAGGCTTAAAGTGACAGCAAAGCCCCACAAGGGGCAAGCTAAGTGAGCTAAAAGCAGAAAAGGTTCTTCTACTGAGCAGAAACAGAGCCAGGGCTGGAGCCCTGGGGAGCCACAGCAGAAAGGGAATCACTTTGAAAGTGAAACCAGGAAGAAGGTGAAGGAAAGAGGCTAAGAGAGGAGAGCCATGCCAGGGGCTGATCTGAAAAAGCTAAGAGAAAGGGGCTTAAAGCATAGGGCTAGGGAGAGACATCCATCTTAAAGTGCTCTTCTCTAAAGCACCAGGACCTGCGTTCAATTCTAGAACTCACACTAAAAACCTGGATGTGGTGGGACCAGTCCTAGCACTGGGAAGGCAACCCCTGAGCTCACTGGCTGGCCAGCCTAGCCTAGTGGGTGAGTTTGAGGTATAAATGAGAGACTACACCACAGAGAAACAGGAGAGATGGCTCAGCGGTTAAGAGTGCTTTCTGCTCCATCAGGAGACTGTTCTGTTCCCAGTAGCCACATAAGGTGGCTGACAACTTGCTAAAGCCTGCTCTGGCCTCTGTGGGAAATGTGCATGTGCACGTGCCCATGCATACACACACACACACACACACACACACTCACGAGTAGGTGAATCTTTAAAAATAATAAGAAGAAAGAGATATAATAAAAGAAAACAATTACATACTGGTATATCATACATGTATCCACAGACACATGTACAAATACATATACACATGTGCACAGACTCAGTGTGCCAGACACTTGAGAGGAAGGGAACTGGTTTACTGAAAAAGAAAAGGAAGATCCAAAGAACCAGGGAACAGAAAGACTAGCTCCACTCTCCCTGTTTACCGTCTGGAACCACAATGCCCAGATGGCTACCACCAGCCGTCATGCAACACACATCTCCCTGTCAGGAAGTCACAGCCATCTCCTCATCTATCTCCTGTGTCTCAACAAGGCCCATCTCTGGATATTACTGAATTTGAAGCCTCTGTGGAAAGATGGCTTCTGTCCTTAGCCTCATTTTCCCTTCCCAGCCTGATGCTGCCTTTTGTCTATGCCACTTTGTCTGTGTGTGAACATCGAGCTCCCATTGAATGCTCCCCAAAGACCTGACTGCACAGAGGCTGGGCCCAGTGTGCTAAGATGTCCCCAAGGAAATGCACAGTCATCCTGAGAGAGCAGAGGACAATGGGGAGGTGTCTTATTACATAACTAAAGAGACAATATCTTTTATACTCTGTCTGGTTCACTTTTCACACTAAATTAATCTTAATAAGCATCTGCTTCGAGTAAAGGAAGTTTCGTGATAATTCAACCGTGACCTCTGTCAAAACCCAGTGATTTCACTCAAGTCTCTCGGCCCCGGGTATCCAATTGAGACAGTCGTCTCTATTCCGTGGTCATCAGCATGTTAACATGAGCTGATTAATCCCATCAAGCTAACTACACAAATCGGACGCAGCCCAGGGCTATGACATCATTAGCTTTGGGACTCTAACATGTAGGATCCCAGACTGGGCCTGTCAGCTGGTCCCATGGGACATTTGATCAGTGTCCTTGTTTCTGACAATTAAAAGCAGACTGACTCTCCCTCCGGCTTGTCGTCTGGCTAAAACATCCGGGTAACAATGTTCCAACAGTGGTGCCTCTGGAACAATATGGTACAATGTCCTGAGCCTACACAGGACTGCCTCTGTGGCCTAGGCACTGCACACACCACCAGCACTTAGCACCCATCATCTCTTGGGACTAACAGCCACTGGATCTCGGCCTTGTCAGCCTTGTCCTGGTCCTCTTCTGTTTGCACTCCTCCTCCTAGATGGAGTGTGTCCTGTTTCCAGAGCAGAAGTTCCAACTTCCTGGACTCTGGTGTCGGGGCTGTCTGCAGCCCTCCCATCCATCTCTCTCAGTTTGACCATCCTGAAGCTGACTCAGCAATGTTCTCTCCCTGTACAAACAGGCAGACAGATGAGCTATGCAAAAGCCAGTCAAGAAACTCTGCTTTATCTTAGCTCGGTATGTGTTAAAAATGGGATTCCAGGAATTGAAAGATACACAAGCAATGTGAGTTCAGGTGCCCGGTACCAACATGAAAGCTGGAGGTAAGATGGCATGGAGGGCCAGAAGCATTGTTGGGTAAACCTGGCAACCTGAGCTTGATCCCCGAAGGTCCACAGTGGAAGGAGAGGACTGACTGCCCAAAGTTGTCCTGTGACTTTGTCACATGCGCTGTGATGAGCACTCACACGCACATTCCATGCTGCTACTACTACCACACGAAACAGATGCAGCTTAAAAACTGGGCACAGCAGTGTGTAGTCCCAGCAATGGGAGGGGAAGACAGACAGGTCCCTGGAACTCGCTGGTCAGCCTAACCAAATCCATGAGCTCTAGGTTCAGGGTCAGATCATGTCTCAAATAAATAAATAAATAAATAAATAAATAAATGAATGAAAAATCAGATGGAGAGTGCTTGGGAAATTGTGTACAGGTTGACCTCTGGCTTCTACCTGTACACAAACACCACACCCATCTAACACACACACACACACACACACACACACGTGGTTGGGGGGAGAAAGAGATGGAGAGAGAGACAGGGAGAGGGAGAGAAGGGGAGGGAGAGGGGGAGAGAGGGAGGGAGAGGGAAAAGGAGGAAGAGGGAAATGGAGAGAGATTCCAGAATGAGCATACTTACATCAGAATTTGTAAAGAATGGGCTCAGGGTACTTCTTAGACCTTCTAGATTGACCGTCTGGACACAGGGCCCAGAAGCCTGTATTTGAGTCTGCTTTCACTGATTTAAACCAAGTACACTGCCGGTCATGGCCATGTAAACTAATGTGTTCAGTGACCACTGCAGCCTGAACAACGGTGACTCCCAAAGAGATTTATATCCTCATCCCAGGAATGGGCAAGTACATTCAATCACGTGACAAGACTTTGCAGATGTGGTGTTACGTAAGGGCCTGAGATGGCGCTCTCTCTCTCTCTCTCTCTCTCTCTCTCTCTCTCTCCCTCTCCCTCTCCCTCTCCCTCTCCCTCTCCCTCTCCCTCTCCCTCTCCCTCTCCCTCTCCCTCTCCCTCTCCCTC
>NW_021620993.1:1832573-1901286 GCF_004785775.1 Grammomys surdaster | reverse complement strand
CTCTCTCTCTCTCTCTCTCTCTCTCTCTCTCTCTCTCTCTCTCTCTCTGTGTGTGTGTGTGTACATGTGCGCGCGGTTTGTACTCTAAGTTCGATACATAGACCCAGCACATCCTCAGTACTCGATAGAGAGACAGTAGTGCCAGAAGCAGGGAAAGAAAATTTGAGAGGGGAGGGAGGATTAGGTTAGAGAGGAGAGACTCTGTTAGCTTCAAAGATAGAGAAAGGGAGCCATGGACCAAGAAGTGTGAGCAGCATCTGGTAGCTGGAGGGAGGAAGGAATGGATTGTCAGTCACGCTAGTGCCTCCGGATGCCCGTACTTCTTCCATGATAGTTTAAGGGAGACAACTGCTAGCTTCTGCCCTCAGATTCTGTAAGGCAACCATTGTCAGCTTGCTCTCTCTCTCTCTCTCTCTCTCTCTCTCTCTCTCTCTCTCTCTCTCTCTCTCTCCTCCCTCCCTTCTTTTTTCTTTTCTTCTTCCTCCCTTTAAAATTGTTTTGAATGTTTTCATTATATTGCTCTGTATGGCTCTGAACTCCTAGACTCAAGTGACCTCTTGTCTCAGTCTTCCTTGTAGCTAAGACTGCAGGTCCAGCTCTGTGGCCTGAAGCCACTGGTCTATGGGATTAAGCAGCCACAGTAAATTTATAGTCAGATTCTCCTGTTCTAGACTTCTGTCTCCAAAACAAGCATGCATCTTCAAGGCAGGGTCTCATATAGCCCAGGTTAGCCTCAAATTCTCTATATAGCTGAGGATGAACTTGAACTCCTGACCCTCCTGTCTTTTCCAAACAAACACTATGATAAAAGGTGTGCATCAGCTTATGTTGTGCCGGGAAGCAAACCCAGTGCTTCCCGCATCTGAGACAAGCACTCTAATTGATCCATTTATACAAAGCTGTGACCCTCTGGCACATTACTCTAAACTCTGTCCCCAAAACAAGAGCTTTCTTCTTAACATCTTTTTGTTTGTTTGCTTTTCCAGACAGGGTTTCTCTGTGAGTCCTGGTTGTCCTGGAACTTGCTTTGTAGACCACACTGGCCTTGAACTCAGATATCAGCCTACCTCTGCCTCCCAAGTGCTGGAATTAAAGGCCTGTGCTGCCATCACCACCTGGCTCTTTTTAAAATGTTGAAGAATTTGTTACTTTCATGTTCACTCAAAATAGGAAGGTGGGCTCATCAGGTTTTTATGGCATTGGGGAACTGTGGTTGGAAAATTCAGCATTGGGAAGCACACACAAACACACACACGCACATGCAAACATGCACACACACACACACACACACATCATCACAAAATGAAGATGAGTAGGAGGGATAGAAAAGTTGGGGGGCAACAAAAACTCAGGCTTCCCAGTGTGGCCCTGTCTAGTGGCCTCAGAACGGTTACCTACCCAGGCTTTTCAGATAGCTGTGAGCCCAATGCACAGCCTGGCTTAGATTTAGACACAAATATCCTACAAAGGGTTAACCTGATGCCCAGACTATCTCCTTACCCGACTGCAGCAAGCTGTGTGGGAAATCCAACCAGGGTTCCTAGGAGGTCACAGCAGATCATTTGTCTACCTGGGTTTCAGGATTCCCAAGTAAAGAAGGGAAACAGACATATATAACACCAAGCAGAGACCCCAATAAGGAAACTCCCCAACATGCTCACTGGGCACAGGCCTCAAAGCAAATTGGTCAATGGATCTTGAAATAAAATTGCCAAACTATGAGCCACCGTCAACCTTTCCTCTTTTTTAAGTTGACAATCTCAGGTATTTTGTTATAGTAAAGCTGACTAACACATCTTTAAATATAACAATACAATTATAATATAAAAGTACAACAGATATAGTTTTTATAGAACATAAGATATTAAGATAATATTTACTAAGGCATAAATTTTATAATATTAAAACAATTTAATAAAATTATCTTTAAATGTCTAAGTTTGCATGCAGCTAAAAATGCAGGCTCAAAAATAAAACAACTGGGGTAGGAGAGATGGCTTAGCTGTAAAAGCACTGGCTGCTTGTGATGGATTGAATATGCTCTGCCCAGAGAGTGGCACTATTAGGAGGTGTGGCCTTATTGGAGTAGGTATAGCCTTGTTAGAGTGGGTGTGTCACTGTGGGCATGGGCTTAAGACCCCCACCCTAGCTGTCTGGAAGTCAGTCTTCCACTAGCAGCCTTCAGATGAAGATGTTGAACTCTCAGCTCCTCCTGCACCATGCCTGCCTAGGTGCTGCCATGCTCTTGTCTTGATGATAATGGACTAAACCTCTGGACCTATAAGTCATCCCCAATTAAATGTTGTCCTTATAAGAGTTGCTTTAGTCATGGTGTCTGCTCACAGCAGTAAAACCCTAACTAAGACACTACTCTTCTAGAGAATCCAGGTTTAGTTCCCAACATCCACATGACAGCTCATACCTATCTGTCACTCTAGTTCTGGGACTTCTGACACTCTCATGCAGGCAAACTTCCAGGCAAAACACCAATGCACATAAAATAAAAATTAATTATATAAGAGAGAATAAAATACAACAACCAGTGAAATCAAAGTGAAGGTCGGGGACTTCATGGAAGAGGAGTCAGAAAGACTGTAGGACCCAGACGTGGACAACATCGAGAAGACAAGTGTGGTCTGGTCACAACATGGCAGTCGCACATACAAACTCATAGCAGTTGTGACAGCTTGCACAGAACCTGAGCACAAGCTCATCCCAGACAAAATCTCAGCATAGATGGGGAAAGTGGGCATGAAATCTCACCTAACTGAGAAGCTGTTGGCCTTTGATAGCTGCTGGGGGCAGGGAGGCAGCTTTCCTTACTGATGGGATACCTGGTAAGTCAACCATACTCAGGGCATGCCCCAGTTCCCAGAGTGCTTCAGCAACACAAACTGGACCTCATGAGCATGAGGAGGGAGAAGAAAATTCAAAGTTGGGTGGAAAAGGAGGGAGGGAGGAGAAGGTGGTCATGGGAAAAGATGAGAGAGGGGGGGTAAACATGATCCATACACTGTATGAAATTCTTTAAGAATGAATAAGACTACTGTGTAACAAGAGTGAGAGAAAGTGAGAAATAACAAGATCCCTGGTAATACTAACAATTTTAGCATACCTCTTTGTTATTGGAAGAAAAAGGAGATAAAAAATTGGACAAGATATAGGATATTTGAGGATAATAAGCAAATATGGACCAATAACAATACACAAAGCAACAACTCCAGGATCTATCTTCTTCCCAGGAGCACATAGACTGTTTACACAATAAACAGTGCCAAAATAAAATGTCCCATAGAGGAGTCCTGACATATTTGAAAGGGTTGTCACCTAGAGATACATTCTGGCACTACAGTGACAGCAAGCTGAAAATAGTTAACACATAACCAGGAACCCCTAACTGTGTGGAGGTCCAGATGATGGAACCAGAATAATTTGTGAATTAAAAAAAGAAGCCATAGTGGGCATTTAAAAGTATTTTGAGTAAATAATAATAATAATAATAATAATAAATACAACCATAGCACAAAACAACTTGCAGGGTATAGGTGATGCGAGTTTACAGGAAAGCTTAGAACGTAATTGCTTAAAGATTTTTTTATTCTTAACTAAGTGTAGTATATTTACTTATGCACATGAGTGCAGGTGCTCTCAGAGGCCAGAAGAGGGCACTGGATCCCCTGGAGCTGGAGGTACAGGAGGTTGTGAGCTGCATGGTGTAAGTCCAACGTTTGAATGAGTGGATCCCAGATTTGCTGTAAACCAAACCCAGATCCTCTGCAAGAGTAGTATCGCTCTTAACTGCTGCACCATCTCTCCAGTCCCACAATAACATACATTTAACTGTAAACATTAGAAGGGAAGAAAAGCTAAACACAAGCTATCTAAACCAGGAGGCAGCTAATGGCACCCTTCAGCCAAATCCAACCACCATCTGGTCTTATAAATAATCCTGAGTCGAGACAGAACCCCACCCATTCGTTTACATGTTTATTGTCTGTCGGTAATTATACTGTAATACTTAAATTGGATAGGAGAAACAGATTATATAGTCTGAGAAACAAAGTATTTACTGTCTGACTCATTATTGGAGAAGTTTACCAATCTTTTATCTAAGTTTTCAGACCCCAGACTAGGGGTGGGGATGGAGGCTTCGGAGCATTGGCCTAGCAGGAGGGACGCCTTGAGCTGGGTCCCAGGCGTAGCAGAACAAAGCAAACCAGCTAGGGGTTTTTGGTTTTGCTTTTGGTTATCATGGAAATTGGCTAGATCAAAACTTCCCAAAAGAGATGTAATCAGCCAATAACAGTGAGGGCAACTTGAGAAATAAGTATAATATTTCATACCATGATGCCAAGTAGCAAGTCTTTTCGATGAAACTGAAATTAGAATATCTAACAATAGAGGAAAAAAAGAGATTTCAGAAATAGACTCATATATATCAAATCTCTTGATTTAAAACATAGTTCCCACGCTGATTCAGTGAGGGAAGGAGATGCTTTCTCTAGCTCTCTTGAGCTTAACCAAAATGCCACAGAGAAAAGACCTGAGCTGTCCCACCTTTACCCTCCACCAGCCACAGAAATGGATTCCAGACAGATGGACACCAAAATGAGAAAACTGAAACATAATGTTTCCTTCTAGAGCTTTCTAGTTTTGTGGTTGAAACTTTATACCCATTGGACAGTAACTCTCCAACACACACAGACATACATATTACCATCACCAGCCCTGATAACCATTCTTCTTGCTGTTTTTCCAAGTTGACTGCTTTCTTATAGAACACTGAGTTCACTTTGTGCTGCCCATGTAGTCATGGGTGTGGAGTCATCTACTGAGCATGGTCAACCTACCAGGGGCCACACCCTTAAAGAAAACTGATGCTCCCTTCCCCAGCACCCACCAGATGTCAGTCGTTTCTCACCTAGGAATGAGGGTTCTTGAAATGATATTTTTTGAAGAGCAAGAAAGGAATTTTATGACTAGGCAGGTGAGCATTTATTAATGGCCTCTTGAACATTTTTCTCAGGAAAAATGAAAACTTCACACAACCGTGTGTTTATGAATCTTTCCAGCATCACTATCTGCCATAGACAGCAATGAGAAATTCAGATGTCCCCTGTTGGAGGGATGGTCTTTCCATGCCGTAGGATGCTATGTAATGGTATAATGGAGCTGTGACGGCAATTCTTGGCTGACTATGACATAGTGATGACTACGTCTGGAATGAACTACAATCCAGAAGTGGAAGGCACACCTGTGAGAGATTTTCTGCTTGGTTTAAAGTGGACAGACTTGCAGGGCTGTTAGTTAGCCTGTGGGAGGGCGTGAGTTCTGTTGGGCGGAGTTGTGGTTCCTGCATATCTGCCATGGATCAGAGAGGCAAAGCGGTGCCAGGTGGGCACTGCAGGGCCCAGCCCGGCATGGGGAGAGCTCAGTCTGAAGTTCCATGGGGGTGGGGGGGCAGGGCTCTTGAGTAGACCCGGAGGCCGGTGGTCTC
This sequence comes from Grammomys surdaster, assembly GCF_004785775.1. Classification (NCBI taxonomy): domain Eukaryota; kingdom Metazoa; phylum Chordata; class Mammalia; order Rodentia; family Muridae; genus Grammomys; species Grammomys surdaster. The sequence goes on along the minus strand of NW_021620993.1, from coordinate 1,895,789 downwards.
CATTCTTTCGGCTCCCAGATGCTGCTGTGGCCACGCAAGAACAGAGACGCGAGAGAAATGAGGGAGAAAGCCCTGACAGTGCTCCTCGGGAAAGAGACTCGTTGGTTACTATACTCCCTTGGCTAACTCAGTGGCCCTGCTAGCTTGCTTGAATTGGCAGTCCCTGAGGCTGGAACACAGAGAAGTCCTCCACCGGAGATTAGATGACTCCATCACCTACCAACAGATAGTTGAGACCTTCTCCACGGTTCCCTACGGCAGGCCCCAATGACACGAGGAAGTCCATGGTTTTACAAGATTTATTGTCATGGCGGGAAGTAGATGGATCTGGCTGTACCTTCCCCCCCCCCCCAAACTCAGAGCAGACCTGGGTTAAATAGGGAGGGAGGAAGGAGGATGGACTGGGAAAGAATGTTTAATTGGCTATGCCCTCTGGCCTTTAGGTATCTCATTAATATGGAAATTTCTTGAGGCTGAAGCCTGTAGTCACGCCCTCTACCTGTGCTGGGTGACACAAACCTCTTTGGGAAGGGCTGCATTGCCCAACGTGATTGAAAAGTGAGAATCAATGGAGATCTTTGTTACGTATCAGGAGCCTGGAGTTTGGGAGCGTGGGGAGATATATGCTGTCCCTTGCAGGCATGGACCTGTTGGGTCTCCGGCTACCTCCAGCTAGTGGTTTACCAGAAACCAAGCCATCCTTTCACGGTCCCACACAGATTCACTTCTTTGCCTGCTTTGAGGCAGGAAGATCCGTATCTTTGATCTGGATCTTAAGGCTGAAAGGCACAGGCTTTTAACTTAGATCTTGAGGTGGGAAGACACACCTTTAATATGGGCCATGCCTTCTGCTGGAAGTGTTTATAAGAACAGAGAAGAAGGGGGCTTTCGATCTTTGCCTGCTTGCCCCTGCCTTGCTAGCACATTGATTGCTTCACTGGTCTTGGAGCCTTCTTCTTTAGGATGCCAGCATGTACAGAAGACCAGCAGAGACATTCAGCCTTATAGGAATGAACAACTACTAGATTCTTAAGACTTTCTGTTCACAGCTAGCCATTGTGGGATTGGATAAACTGCAGCCTGTAAGTTGTTCGAATAAATCCCCCTTTTATATGAAGAGAGTCATTCCATAAGTTCTGTGACTCTAGAGAACCCTGACTAATACAGGAGCAAAAGGTAGATTCTTGGGATTAGCAATCTTATGGAATTTATGCTGAGTGAGAAAGTCACTCCCCAAAGCACATACTTCTGCATGCTTCTGTTCATTGAACTTTCTTGAAATAACAAGATCATAGACATGTAGAATAGATTTTTTTGGTAATTTCAAGGAATGACATATTGAGGGAGAAGAGTAGATGGACAGGAAGGGGCTGAGGGGTGACCTAGTCACCCTGTATTTTGACTAGGATTACATCAGTGTTACACACACACACTCATAGATACAGGTACATCTGTGGGAACCTGAATAAGATAGTTGGTTGCATCAGAAAAATTGCTCTAGTTGTAATGTTGAACTATAGCTTTTCAAGATGCCCTGATAGGCTGATCTTAGCACTTGGGAGGCAGAGTCAGGTGGATCTCTGTGATTTTGAGGTCAGCCTGGTCTACAAAGCAAGTCCAAGACAGCCTGAGCTTGTTACACACACACACACATACAAAACAAAAAAAAACAAAAACACCCACACACAAAACAAAACAAAACAAAAAAACCCCACCAGCCCTGATAAGGAAAACTGGACAAAGGGCATGAGATCTCTGTGCTGCTTTTACAAGCTTGTAAACACTGGGCTTTGGTGTGTGTCTACAGAGACCAGGTAGTGTCCTGACTCCATCACCTACCAACAGGGTGACCTTAGGCAGGCCATCACCCTAAAGCCACATCTCTTCATCACTGTTGAGCAGACTTATGGGTCTTGCTCTATAAGGTGGTGGCAAGGATGTTGTCATTGAGCACAATGCCCTAGAGAATGTAAAACTTCCATAAATGTCACCCCAGGCCAACTTGTCATCTTTACAAAGGAGAAAAGATACAGTGACCCAGGCAGGTCACTCCAAACCGAGCCCAAATGCTGGTCCCTGAAGCCATCTTCTGTTTGGTCAGAGGAGTAAAGATCAAAAGTGAGAAACCTGGGGGTGGATACGCTGGCTTTTTCCTCCTGACCTGGTGTGTGTACTGGGGGAGGGTGGAGCCAAGAACAAGGAGGAGATAAATTAGAGGACAAAAGGGACGGAGTCAGGGGGCAGGCACCAAAAAAGAGTCTAAGGAAATCAAAGAGCCGCTAAGCAACAATAGTTCATGGGGCTATTGTGCTCCAGCCTGGATCTTCTGATGGTACCGAATGGATTCTCATCCATGTCCACTTTACCCAGCAGGGTACCTGGAGGGGTCATCTGGGTTCAAGGATGTGACAGCTGCTCTGGACAGCAAGAATCTCTGCACTTGCTTGTGACTGCTCATGCTGAACACCAGGCTGGCTTGTAACTGGGAGTCAAAGGAACCCTCTGAAACCTGGCCATATTTTGTTCATCTTATTTTCACTGGTCTAACCTGGGCAACTCTTGTTTTGTGCCCACAGCTCAGAGCCTAGCCCAGCTGTTCAAATATGATCCAGAGAATCAGGAAGAACTACCTTAGCAGGTAGAACTACCTTACTTGTTACAACTGTGTAACTGCTGTTCCCAACAAGACCCCAGGCGTCACTGCATCTCATAAGATTCCCCCTGAATTTGCCCAAGGAACTTTCCTTTGGTTGTTTATGTGGAGTCAGGATCTTCAGTAATCCAGGCTAGCCCCCAACACTCACAATATAATGATGACCCTCCTGTTTCTGTCTCCGCAGTGTTGTGATTATGGGTATGCAATATGCTGGACTTTGTCACAAGACTTCATGCACACATACCCCAGTGGGCCTGGATTGGCCAGGGTGGAGAGTAGCCTGTGCCCAGACAAAATCTGCCATTACTTAACTGCTAGCAGGGCTCTCCAACAAAAATGTTGGAAAGCTGGAAGAGTATTTTTTGGCTCTACCAGGAGAAAAGAAATCTACAAAGTCAAACCTAATAAATGCTTAATTAAATGTCCACACAAGGTAGCGCCATGTCAACATATTAAATTGCTCAATTAATTATGTCTAAAAAATCTCATTACAGGCAAAAGATTTAGATTTTCTCACTTTGCAAGAATTTCCCAGTAAGCTTGTCATTCCTAAGAAATCACAGCTATTGTAAATTAATGTACGGGCAAAATTAAAGTAGTTTTCTAAAAATCTTTTCGGAAATTTTATAGTGGAACGGCTATCCATGCTTTACAGGGTTTGTTGTGGGGGTGGGGCTGGGGACTGGGCCCTCAAAACAAAGGTATTCAAGGCTGGCACCAACCAGCCTTCTAGACATCTCCGGGCATGTTACTCAGCATCTTTGAGCTCTGGTTACATCCCATCCTGAAATATGCAGGGAGTCAATAGCCATACCACACCATTTCATGTGTATTTTGTACCTCATCTCTCTGCCTATGAGAAGGGTGCTGAACCTGTGTCAAGAGTCCTTGCTCTACTAAGTCAGGCAATCAAAGCTCAAACTCCAGGGAGGGAGATTTGAAAGTCAGGATAGGCAGTATAAGACATAAGGGGTACCAGTGACTGAAGAACCATCCAGTCTTTAGTTACTTGACAACCACTGTCTGTTCTGAGGAAGGCATTGTTTGATGGTTTTTGTCATAATGGCATCCTAGAACACACCCACAGTCAACCTCAAGTTCTTCACTAGAGAGGATGCCTGCCCTCACCACAGAGACCAAGCTTAGCTGACATAGCTTCCCACACACCTGGCACTAGGACACAAGCATAAGTAACCTGTGGTTCCTAAGCTACTATCAGAAAAGCAGACTGGATCAAGCCCCGGAGAAAACAAGGTTAATGAGAGATCATGAAAAAAGAGATGGGAGCCGGGCGGTGGTGGCGCACGCCTTTAATCCCAGCACTTGGGAGGCAGAGGCAGGTGGATTTCTGAGTTTGAGAGTTCGAGGCTAACCTGGTCTACAGAGTGAGTTCCAGGACAGCCAGGGCTACACAGAGAAACCCTGTCTCGAAAAAAAAAACCAAACCAAAAAAAAAAAAAAAAAAAAAGAGATGGGGTTCATTGCTAGTGTAAAATGCAGGCTGTTACAGAGAGCTTGGTTCTAAGACGAGAAGACTGTAAAATAACAGTAAGAAGTATAGTATAGCAGTGGGCTGGGGCATAGCTGGTGGCATGTGTTCCAAGGATGCAAAAAGCCGTAGGGTTTATGCCTGCTTTACACAAGCTGGGCCTGCTGTAGTGCTGCTCACTTATAATCCCAGTACTTGTGAAGTGGAGGCAGAAGGAATGAAGTCCAAAGTCATCTATGATATGGAGTTCAAGATCAGACTTTGGGGGACAGGAACATAGAAAGTACATCATCAACAAGGCTGCCTACTGCTCTCCAGTGTGCCAAAGATCAGCACACAGGCTGGCTACGCATCTTCATATCAGCTGGCTATGCATCTTTGCATAGGCTGGCTATGCATCTTGAGCAGCACAGACCTACTCACATCAGCGTCCTACAAACAGTGGGTTTGGGGCAAACATTGGGACATCATTTGGTGTTGGGAATTTCCAGCTCCACTATGCTTTAATGCAGTGTTTCTCAATCTGTGGGCCATGACCCCTTCATGGGATCCAATGACCCTTTCACGGGGGTCGCATATCAGATATTCTGTATATCAGATATTTACATTATGACTCATACCAGTAGCAAAATTACAGTTACAAAGTAGCAATGAAAATAATTTTATGGCTGGGGGGTCACTACAAGATGAGGAACTGTGTTAAAGGGTCACAGGATTAGGAAAGCTGGGAACCACTGCTCTAGTGGAATCATCATCCTACATACCCTGGGTGGATATTTTCTTACCCAGAAAAGTAAATGTTTAAAAATGATGAGAACAAGGCAGAAAAGCAGACATCTCTGGGGGCGACTTCAATATAAACACACACAGGACGTTGTAACTGATAAACCATAGTATGAAATAGGAAACCAACACATAGGGTGATAAATACCTGAAAAAATACAAAATCTGATGAGGAACAGAGTAGTTGCATAAAGGTGATTATCATAAAGATGATTATCAGCTTTAGACAGGAAGACAGTAAAGTTATTAACATACAGTGGAGAGCCTGTAACATACAGTGAGCTATCCTGGCCCATTGTGAGCATTGTTGTGTGTGAGCACTGTTGGTAACAGGACGCTGAAACAGTGTGCTGCCCAATAAGATATGAGGAGAGCAAGCATTGCTGTGTGATATTTCTGCAACAGATGCATGCCCTAAATGCAACCAAGGTGGAGTGGCAGCCAGATGCAGATGGAAGGATGTATTAGTGCATTTTCTCATTGCTGTGACCAATACATGACAAGAAGGAAACTTGAGGGAGGGAAGGGTTTGTGTGGCTCACAGTTTGCAAGGATACAGTCCATCAAAGTGGGAGAGAGCATGGCGGTGCAACAGAAGACTAGTTACATTGCATTTGCAGTAGAGAAGCAGAACAAGATGAACTCCAGGGCTCAGAGGCCTTTCTCTGTTGTACCCCATACAGGACTCCAGTCCACAGAATGGTGCCACCTATACTTATGGTGGGGTTTCTTTCCTCAGTGAACCCAATCTAGAAAGTCTCTTACAGAAGTCACCAGATTTTTGCTTCTATGGGTGATTCAAATCCTGTGAGTTCTCATCAGCTTCTCCAAATGCAAACCAGCCCACAGAGTCTCTTCTGGTTCCTCTCTTTCCATGTCATAGCTTGAGTTGCTAACCTTTCTTCCCGGGGAGATGACTTAGGCCTCGTTCTCTCCAAGTCCTGTGTGATACTGGTACTCAAGGGATTCCATTCCCAGAACCCATTATCCATCACAAGGACACTACTTAAAATGTCATACGATGTTTAGAAAGGCCAAAATCCTGAGGACAGAGTGAGGAACATTCCAGAACAAAGGAGGCTAGTGAGACCTGACTTGAAAGGCAAGGCGAGATTTTGAACAGGTTCTTTCTGTGACAAAGAACTTTGCTAGGATTTATGAACATGCAATGTGACATGATTTTAAGAGTTGACCTTTGCTGGGCGGTGGTGGTGCACGCCTTTAATCCCAGCACTTGGGAGGCAGAGGCAGGTGGATTTCTGAGTTCAAGGTCAGCCTGGTCTACAGAGTGAGTTCTAGGACAGCCAGGGCTACACAGAGAAACCCTGTCTCGAAAAAAAAAAGAGTTAACCTTTTATTTCTTGGGTAAACATGCTAAAGCATCTTGGGGCAGCAGGCAGCAGGCTAGCAAGTTACATTCAGGTAATTCAAGAAAAGAAAATTCTTTGTACAACATATGAACTGTACAAACTGTAGGTTTGAGATTACGTTGATCACAGGTACATGAATAGGTGCTTATTCCTCAGAGGTTAGACCTGAACTCCTTCTCTGCCTTTGTTAGAGTAACCACGTCCAATACTGACTGGTCTATAAGAGCTGCATGACCTGGTCCAGCTATTACCACATCTTTGTAACCATTGGCTCTCTTGTAGCCATTCTGGCATCCTGGATGCTTCTGAATGTGCCCCGCCCTCTCCCACCTCTGAGTCAGTGTACCGCTGTCCCTTTGCTTGGAGTACGGTGCCTACATTTCTACACATGGCTCTTCTCACTGCCTCTGGAGTAGCTGCATTAATGCCCCCATGAGACCTTCTAGAGAAGCTCCTCACCCAGGTCATGTGCTCAGCACCTGCTTTAACTTCATTTCGTCATAGTTATGATCTAGGAAGCTAGTCCCCTGATGCGACTCATCCACAGGCTGCTGTTTCCACGCCTTGCAATTTTAAGTCAGTTTCCCTCAGTGCATGCTTCTTATTAGAATCTCAACTCCTATGAGCAAACACTCTGCTTGGTTGTTTCCTTCTGCTCGCATGGTCTAAAACTCTTGTGGGTATGAGGTCAGTGACCATTCCTTAGTGAGGCACATGTCCTGCTACAGCTGCACAGAAGAAAAGTGATTCAGGCTCACAGGGAATATTCCACAAAGGCAGCACAATTGGATTGTCAAAAGCTGTCAAAAACCAAGACGCCCCTGGACACTTGTGAGAAGTAACAAGATAGTTACCCAACCAACTCCTGCAGAGCAAAGGGGAAGGGAGGGGACCAAGACAGCTCTCCCACTGATTCCAGACAGGCTCAGGTTCAAGGAAGACAAAGGGGACCGGACTTTAGAAGGATCTGCTTCCTTGCTTTGTCCTCCCCCGCTCTCCCTCACTTGCTTCCTTCTCACTATCTGAAAGCACCCTAGCACTCAATAAATAGTCTAGGCTGGCTTCAAACTCTGAGCCCTCCCACCTCAGCCTCCTGAGTATTATACAGCCACCTAGTATTATAGGTATGTGCCAGCATGCAGTTAACATGCTGCCTACTTGAACCAAGACTGGCTAGCAGACTGGAGTCACTGTTAAGAACCTGGCCTAGCCCCAGCACAGAGTAGGGGCATGTCCTTTGTGCCACAGGGCAAGTCAAGCCTTCCAGCTTTAAAGCAAGTGACAAGTAGGAGGATTCTGAAAATTGCTTTTAAAAGTATCTCAATGACTTCCTCCAGCTTGAGGTGGTGAATCTCAGTAAGGAGAGCCACCTGACATGCTTCTGTGTGCAGTGCCAAGCACAGCAAGTAGTCACTGGCAGCACTTAGCCACTGGAAAGACATGGGTGCTGGCTAGGACATAACACAGGTATCCAGTCCAGGAACTAGGGACTCCCAGAGGTGATGGTTAAGAAAGCAAGACCAGTCTCTGCTTGATGACTGCAGAGGAAGCTGCAAGGACAGAGGCCAGGTTTCATAGCATGCTGCCAGTCCCTGTGGGTACAGCCCAGGGCTCCACAGACTGCTTTTTACTCCCTACTCAGGCTCAACGTTCTCTGAACCATGGAAACTGGTTTTCTGAACTGGCCAATACAGCCAAATCCACCAGGGCATGACTTAGCTCCCAGGCTGTTGGCTCAATGTTAAGAAACACTAAACCATCCTGTGACTTTCCCAGCTCTGCTTTTGCGTGTTCATAACACACAACATAAGCACAATGCCAGCACCTGCCAGCGAAGCCCTTCTTTGCGGATCCAAGCTCTTCTCTGTCACCCAAGCTCTTCTGTGCACTAGTGTCAACCCTAAACAAGGTTGATTTCCCACAGCCAAACAGTGACTGGAACCCTCTGAAGCCCACGGGGCATTCATAACAAAAAGAAGGAGACTGCAGAGTTCATATTTGGAAGGGGTGTGTTTTGAGACAAGGTTTCTCTGTGTCGCCCTGGCTGTCCTGAAACTCATTATGTAGAACAGGTTGGTTTTGAACTCACAGAGATCCATTTACCCCTGCCTCCCAAGTGCTGGGATCAAAGGCCTGTGCTATCATGTCTAGCTTATTAAAAATATGTTTTTAATTGAAATAGAATTACATCACTTCTCCTTCCTTTTCTTCCTCAATCCTCTCTCAGCCACCTTCCCTACAATTCCTCCCAGCCCCCCCCCCCGTTTATAGCCTATTTTGATTATTGTTGTTACACCTTATTGTTATATGTATATGTTTGCACACACACAATACTGTCTTAGTTTGGGTTTTACTACTGTGAACAGGCACCATGACCAAGGCAACTCTTATAAGGATAATATTTAATTGGGGCTGGCTTACAGGTTCAGAGGGTCAATCCAGTTTGACCAAGGCAGGAGCATGCCAGCATCTAGGCAGGCATGGTACAGGAGGAGCTGAGAGTTCTACATCTTCATCTGAAGGCTGCTAGGAGAAGATTGGCTTCCAGGGAGCTAGGATGAGGGTCTTAAAGCCCATGCCCACAATGATATACTTCTTCCAACAAGGCCACACCCATTCCAACAAGGCTACACCCACTCCAACAAGGCTACATTCACTCCAATAAGGCCACACCTCCTAATAGTGCTACTCCCTGGGTCAAGCATATGCAAACCATCACATTCCACTCCCTGGCCCCCATAGGCCTGTTCAAACACATGAGTCTGTGGGGGCCATACCTAGCCACTGCATAATAAAAAAATAAGTTTAGTCCAACTTCCAAAGTCCCCATAGTCTATAGTAGTCTCAACAATGTTACAAGTTCAAATTCCAGTCTTTTCTGAGATTCATCCAATTATTTAATTGTAATCCCCAAAGCAAGACAGGAAACCAGCTGGGCAAACTCCAAACTTTGCATCTCCATGTCTGATGTCAAAGCAGTCTTAAGATCTCCAACTTTTTTTTCCATCTTTGTTGATTACAACAAACGTCTTTCTTCTGGGCTGGTTCCACTCTCTGTTAGCAGCTTTCTTCAACACAGAACCCATGGCTCTGGCATCTCAAATATCTTGGGGTCTCCAAGGCAACTTTAGCATTACAGCTTCTTGTTCCAGTGTCTAGGACCTACACATAATCTTCTGAACTCCTCCAAAGGTCTTGGGTCACTTCTCCAGCTCTGCTCTCTGTAGCACTCTAGGCTCTCGTTGACTCCACTCCACTGCTGCTGCTGTTCTTGGTGATCATCCCATGATACTGGCACCTCAAATATACTGGGGTCTTCCGCTGCAATTAGGTGTCTCCATAGGCTCTCTTCATGTTGCTAAGCTTCAACTCTTTTGCATGACCCTTCAGTCCTGAGCTGTTGACTGGAACTGAGGCTGGACCTTCACAATGGCCTTCCTTGGCCCCTCATAGTGCCAAGCCTCAGCTGCTCTCGATGACCCCTTTATACCTTCAAAACCATTACTACCTAGTGACTCTTACACATTACCAAAGTGCAGATGCAACATGAGTACAACTTTGGCTATCTCTGGAACATCTTCTTTGTGCTCTCAGAATGCACTTCCCAGAATTCACCTCAGTGATGCTAGTCTCTTCTTAATCACCACAAATTTCTTAGCTCCAGCTAACCAGCATCAATTATCCCAGTAGTCCCTTTGATTCTGGACTCTAAAGTCAGAACAATATGGCCAAAGCTGCTGTGTTCTGCTGCTTGCTAGGGCTGGAACAACCTGTCCTCCCCCCATTCTATTACCAGCTTTCTGTTTTCCAACTCCCTCACTGCCTAAGCTTGGCTGCCTTTGAATTTGCTCTGTAGATTAACCTCAGAGATCTGCACAGCTCTATCTCCTGTGATTAAAGGTGTATACCACCATACCTGGACCTTAGCTGGGTGGGAGTTTTGCCCCCAAATCCCACTCCCTTAATATGTTAATTCCTAGAATGTAGGATTCAGCTTCATTCTACTCCCTGGTTCCCCTTTAATAATTGAACCATATATTTTGTATTTTTCCTTTCTCAGCTTGCTCTTTTTCATTAAAATGCTCTTCATAAGAGTGAACTTGAGTAACCACACAACAGAATTTATACCAGACTGTTTGAGGACTTCCTTTTTCAAAGCAATTAATCTAACTCTCTTCACCTTAGCCTCAGGCAGACTCTTCGGACAAGGGCAAAAGCAGCCACCTTATTCACCAAAATATCACAAGAAAAGTCTCTTGTCCATATATTAAAATTCTTCTCCTCTGAAACCTCTAGAACTAGTCTTCCACAGTTCAAATCACCCCCAGTAACAAAGTCATCCATATTCTTACTAGGATGGCCCATTAAGCTCCACTTAAAGCATTTCTTTGTTTTCCAAATCCAAAGTCTCAAAATCCTAATTCTTCCAAACAAAAGACATGGTCAGGCCCTATCACAGCCATATCCCACTCCTGGTACCAACTTGTGTCAGCAGCGTCCAGGCAGGCATGATACAGGAGGAGCAATGCAGTTTCATGCTACTTGTCCCAATGGTTTATATTCCTGAGTTCTATGCCTTCATCTGAAGGCCACTAGGAGAAGATTGGCTTCCAGGGAGGTAGGATAAGGCTCTTAAAACTCACAATGACACACTTCCTCCAACAAGGCCACACCAACTCCAACAAGGCCACACCTCCTAATAGTGCCACTCTCTGGGCCAAGCATATTCAATCCAACACACACACACACACACACACACACACACACACACACACTGCTGAGTCCATTTTTGGTGGTATGTATATCCCCCAAAGAACAATAGGTTACTAATGGCTGCTGGGAGGAGAAGAATTAGGCTCCCCCAGGGATGAGCACCATGTCCAATGTGTAGTGGTCAGAGTTCACACTGGTTGCTGGACTTTGTCAAGTCAAGTGAGCAACTACCCAGATATTGAACACTCTCCTAGTACCTTCTCTATGGCAGGCAGCACTCCTAGCACTTGGGCCATACATCTGCACAGATAATGAGCTCTCATGGACCTTTGCACAAGCTCTGACCAGACTCCTCTTTCTCCTTACTCTGTAAGGGTGTGGGGAAAAGCTACCTATCCTTCAAGATTCCACTCAAACCTATCTCTGCCAGAAGGACTTCATTTGTGCCCAAAGAAAGCTGATTGCAGCTTTTCCTTTGCTGTCACTAGATTGTGTTCAGAACACACACAGAAGTACCATCCCTGAACAAGTGCTGCTGGTGGGGGCAACAAACAATGAGCCTCCATCACCTCTGCTTCAGTTCATGTTTCAAGGTTCCTGCTTTGAGTTCCTGCCCTGGCTTCCTTTGGTGATGGAGTCTAACCTGAGAGTTACAAGCTGAGAGTTACATGACTGTCCTCTTCCTATATTCCTTGCTTCTTTGCAGCAAGAGGATACTGGTGTGACTGGGTTCTGATGCTTGAAACCTGAACAGAAACAGTTTCATGGATTCCCAGGAAAGCTTTCCGTTCCCAATCAGTGATGTCAGAGGTTGCCTGAGAAGACATTTCTTGCTATGTTAAACAAAAATGCAATGGCTGGAGTTATGACACGCCTTTTGCATCCATGAGGTAATGAGCAGAAAGCATTTAACAATATTAATCCTCACCTTCTTTGAGCTGCTGGACAAATGCCTACAACACCCACCTCTAGACACTCTTCCCCATCTAAGCTTCGATCAAGAGGGCTTTGGTTGGGTGGTGTGTGTGTGTGTTTTATTAGTTAGTACCCTTAACTAATACAATAGCTAACAGTTATAGACACTTGCTAGAAGTCTGGCATTGACTTAAACATTTCATAGCTGGATTCGATTTCTCTAATAATCCTTTGAAAATGGTGTTCTAGTCAAAGTAAGTGTTTTTCCCAGAGGCCAGATCTCTAAAAATTCTATTAGCACCACTCTATCCAACTGTTGGTTCAGATCACAGAGAAGTCTCTGCCACACAACACAGTGCTCTGCTGGGTAGAGACAGGGAAGAGACTTGAGTCGTGGTCCTTCCTTCTCTCCAAAGGATAAGAGAAGAAGTTATGAGTGGGAACCAGTGGCTTAAGGGTCTAGCCCAGGGGTTCTCAGACTTCCTAATGCAATCCTTTAATATCGTTCCTCATGTTATGATGGCCCCAAACCATAAAATTATTTTTTGTTGGTACTTCATAACTGTAATTTTGCTGCTGTTATGAATCACAAAGTAGATATCTGATATGCAGGATGTCTGATAGGCAACCCCTGTGAAAGGGTCATTCAACCTCGAAGGGGTCATGACCCACAGGTTGAGAAACACTGGTCTAGGGGTTCTGAGCCTCCCATGACATTTTTGTGCTAAGTGCTATCCAGTGGACATTTAGAAGTATCAGAAGGTGTGAGGAAGCTCTGGGTAGTTCCAGGTCATAGGGTGAGCTAGCCTCCTTGCAGGCCTCCTTCAGAGCTGGTTAAATGAGTCCATTCACAACAGGCCTCTGTTTATACCAAACACTGTCAATCACCAAGGAGTTTAAGAAGTGAGCACCCTAGGGGCACTTTAGGAGGAGGGTAAATATCATCTATGATATGTTTGTTTGCCTCAGTTTTCTTTGTGGTCTCTAGGTTTTGCTTGGCAATATTGGGTAAATGGTAGAAAATGAATAAGTGTGTGTATGAATGAGTCTAGCTCATGAAGGAGTGTTCAGAAATCCACTGGCAGGCTCTTTGGGGTGCATTCAAACATTCATGTGTAACACAATCTCTACTCCAATCCCCCACCCTCCCTCATTCCCTCCCACTCTCCCTTGCCTCCCCCACTCCCTGTCTCTGTTTCTTGTAGGGCATATGGGACCTTGTAACCAGGCAGGCATGAGAAATGAGAATCTCAGAAGTAAGAACGGCAGGAGTGGCGCCATTCCCTACCTGCCTGTCCCTGCTCTGGAACATGTAACCAAGATACCCCACTGAGGACCATGGGCACCTGGAGCTCTCCATGCTAATGAGGCATCTAGGTAGTGTTAGGTCAGTTAGCATCCCTTTCTGGTCATCCCTGGTTCACCCTGAGTAAGGTATTAAGCATTTACATCCACCATCGAATAAATCAGTATGAAAAAGCAAGGATCATCTATCTCTTCATTAAGGACCACCTCAGGGAAGGTCTTTGTCTTAAGGAGCCACTTCTAAGTCTCCCAAGGCTTTCTCTCTTCCAGCCCCTCTGTAAAATGGCATTTGCTCAGAATCAGATTGGTTTTGCCCCGGTCTGGGGGCTCAGCCTTCCCCTTCCTGCCTTGAGTGTAGTAGATGCCCCGTGGAGAAGCATCCAGGAGCCCTGTTCCTGACTCCCAGCTGTATGCTAGTGGTGCCCAGGTACTCAGGAACCACAGCAATTGTCTCAGAACCACAGCAATTGTCCCAGACTCTGCTGTTTCCCACCCAGGAAAATACGGATTGAGGACACCCATTACAGACTACATTCTGCCTCTCCTGATCTGCATGCCAGCTGTGGCCAGACAGTTGTGAAATGGCGTGCAGTACAGCACTGTCTTTGTCTATCGATTTCTCAGAGGAAACAGGAAGTTACTAGACTTTCTTAAGCTATGCAAGCAAGAGTCAAACAACTTGAGACGCTAATACAGACATTAATCTCATAGCCGCTTCAACACAGTGCTCCTGCCTGGTAGAATCTGGGAGGAAACACCTTAAACAAAGTTCTCATGGTTCTTCCTTTCCCCTAAAACAAAGTAAGGAGCTATGTATTGGAGTAATAGCTTGAGGGTCTTGTGGTTCTGAAACACAAGTGGCAATTTTAAGCTGGTTAGCAAGGGCAGATTTTAGACTCTGAACAATCATTGAAAGTTGTCCTGCATGAGAGACAGTGAGAGGTGAGAATATGTTTCCTAAACACATGTGTGAGAAGCTGGGTATAATGGCACCAGGAAGGAATACTGGTGTGTGTCTTTAATCCCAGCACTCAGGAGGCAGAGGCAGGTGGATCTTTTGAGTTTGATATTAGCCTGGTCTACATAGCTAATTTCAGGGCAGCAGGGCTACAGAGAAACTCCATCTTGGGTGGGTGGAGGGGAACATGTGTGAAAGAATGGGAGGAGGATCTGTGGGTTTCAGCCTTGTGCCTTGCTCAGGAATGAGAGGCTGCCAAAACCATTAACAGTTCCTAGAGCCTCCTTATATGAGCACAGTTCTTAATAATGGGCCCACAGGGACAGGAGTCAGACCACACTTGAAGCCTGGGCTCACCTCTGGAAAGACATGGTTCCTGCCTGACTGGTGATCTCACTGCAAACTGCTTGAGAAGAAAAGGTACAGCACAGAAAAATGAGATAAGAAGAGGCCTCAAAGAAGAAGAGCCTCTGGAAAGACTTTGTCAGATCTGCCTTGGACTCATGATGTACGGACCTGCTCACAACTTTGTAAAGATTTGCTGAGCCAAATAATTGGGGCATACAGATGTTTAAAAAGCTTTCTATGAAAGAGTGAGTCCCTGCTAGGTCAGGCCTATGACCCTAGCACCTGGGAAGCTAAGGCAGGAAGGAAGATCATGAGTTCTAACCCAGCCAGAGAAAGTTTCCCATCTATGGGAGTTATTTAGATACAGCAGTAACTACCTCTTGCTGGTGTTCCATCCTTCATTCAGTGCTTATTCTTTCCAAAGAAAAAGGAGGCATGAAGTATGAAAAGAAGAAAGGGAGAAGGAGCAGCAAAGGGTGAGTGGATGGTGCCAGGGCTCTTACTTTTAGCCTTGAAGCTGCTGCCCCATCCCTGCATCCCAAGTGAGAGGACCATTACTTTAGGTATTCATTCATTACAGTATTCTTGGAGTCATGTCTGCACTGGATGTTTGTCTTTTACCATCCTGTCCCTAACATACAGTGTTTGCTGGACTTGTTAATGAGCAGTTGTTGGATAGAGGGATGTGTGGGCAGATGGATGGGCAGATGGCAGATGGATGCTACACTCTTTGAGGGATTTTTGTTTTGAACCATGTTTTCCATGCTGGGCACATAGCTCATGAAATATTTTTAGGTGGAGTTTGTGCATATTGTCTCATTGGAAAGAAGCCAGCCAGCCAGGGAGGTGGAGCCATGCTGCAGAAGTGAAAAGCACCCTGTGGGTTTCACTATGTCTGGGATCCTGTGCCTGGAGCTGAAACATCAGGTCACATTTACTTCTTTCTGTAAACAGCTTATGAGTTGCATATGAAATGAACCCTCCAAACAAGCACCGAAGCTTCTCTCCATTTCTGTGTTGCCTCTTTCCATGCTCAGGGGAAGGGGCAGTAAAATCACATGAGCCCCTATCCCTGAGATTCTGGCCTTCATGTCCTTTCTTTTGTCCATTTTGGCTCTCCACAGTTTAGACAAATTGTATAGTGCTCTTGTTTCCATGTAAATGTTTTAGTGAAAGGCTTGTAAGTACAAGAAAGGGTTTTACTGATGCCAGACCCCTCCCTCCATTTTCTTCAAGCTCCTGCAGCCAGAACAGTGCCTACACATAGTAGGGGTTCAGACACACCTTAGAATGAATGACATCTTGTCAGGAGCATGTTACTCACAATTACTTGTCAATCCACCAACAACCCTGGCGTCAAATGTGATTCTGATCTCACAAAGGAGGAGCTAGTCAGCAGTGACACTAAATGAGTTGGAATTCAAAATCTGTGCTGAACCGGGACACGGAGCTGCATGCATGTAATCCCAGCACTTGGGAGGTGGAAGAGAAGCTTCAGAAGTTCCAAGTCCTTCTTAGTTTCACAGGGAGTTTGAGGCTAGTCTGGTATAATGTGAGAGACTTTGCCTCAACAACAAAGAACCAAAAACATTTGCGGCCTAACTCTGGATCAAGGCGTCCTGGTCAGTGGCCGTTGGGCAGAGTCCTCTCACCCTGGACACATCCTGCCTTCACCTGACCCTTTCTTCTCTTGGTCACTCTAGCTTTCTGCCCTCTGACAACCTGCTTCCACTGCCCCTAGGAACAAGATGGCTGGTAGATAACAGGGCACATAAAAGGCAGAGGATGATGTCCATCAGAACCGATATGGGGACAGTGATGGCTCACCCCTGCCCACTTCTGTTTGCCAGCACATGGAAACTCAGATCAGCCCAAAGTTTTCCTCATCTGTCTTGTCCCAGCCAGGATGACAAGAGCCCTAAAGTCTTGAATATGGTGCACATTCTGGGCTCCAGCCTCTGCCAGACCTCATTATTTTAGGAAGATGATACCCCAGCCAGTGGAAAGACACTGAGTGTGCAAAACTCCTTAATTGTGGGTTTCCTTTCGATGTCTGCTCCCTTAATACGTTTGGAAACTATTTTATGTAAATTATATTCCTTGAGGGGGATGTTTCTAGAGCTGGGGAGGAAATAGGAAGTTCAGACCCAGGGAAGCCAATGCCTCTTGCTCAGGAGGCAGTCCTGGTACCTGATCAGTTTTTCTGTTCTGAATCAAATCCTAGGAGATCTTGGGTTTGAGTGTGAGCTCTCAGGACAGTCCACAGGTATACAATAGGAAGGCAGAAATCTTCCCACTGAAGGTAACCTTGGAGCAGGAAGTATACACCAGGCCTGGAGGTGCTTGTGGGTGGGATAGGTGGTTTAATAAAGGACATGAGGGAGAGGTATGGAGGCAAAGGGGATCCTGACTGAGCAGCAGGCTCAGCTGGGCAAGCACTCTCCCAGAGAGGTGTGCACACACAGGGTGGGGGTTGTCTAGTCACACAGGAGTCTCGAGGAGAGATGTCAGAATCCCTCTGGCCCCTCTACATTTCTGCCTGGGTGATCCTCATGGATGCTATCCTGGCAGCTCCTCTTGAGGTGTCTTTTAGACCTTGGAGTTGGGCTGGTTATTTTCCGTTTCTGAGTTTTTACTTCCTAGCTGTGTGACCTTAAGCAAGTATCTTAACCATTGTAGGTCTCAATTTCTCATACCTATAAAATAGGAATGACAAGAAGGACTACATTAGGGGGCTGGGCAATTGGCTTTCCATCAAACACTGAAGACTGTTTGTAACCTGGGAAGGGTTGCCTAAGGTTTGGTTACCATCCTCATTGCCCTCTCTCAGCCCATTTTGCTATAAGGAAAGGACTTTGTATTGTACGCTCTCCCTTAACTCCCTGGAACCTGCACTTCCCAAGGCCAGGACAAATAAATGACAAACTGGGAGGAAGGAAGCCTGCTGTCACAGATGTAAGGGAATGGAGGCCCTGGATGTGTCTGGCTAGTAGCAGTAGGACAGAGAAAAGTCCACTTGTATCCTTCTAGAAGCCATAGAAGCAGACAAGATAACATGAGGGAAGGCAGAAGAGCTTCCAGGGGAGAGTAGACCAAGAAGAAGAGGTAGGAAGAAGGCTCTCTGTAGGCTGAAGTTCCTGCTGGCTGCTAAGTGCTGGAGGACGTGGGATCTAGAGCCATGGCTGGTTCTAGAGTGTCTGCCCTTCTGCCCCCCACACACCCTTTGTCGGTCCAGTGCAGAAGTGAACCTGAAGAAAAGGAATGCTCTCACCTTTCCTGACTGCTGAGAGCCATCACTTGCCAGTCCCCCCACCCCTACCCCGCAGGAACTATAGAAGGAGTGAGTGTGAGCATGCGAGGGTGGAGGGTGGTCTATTGCTACCTGAACTCATCTGTGGTCGGCAAGTGTCTTGTGCATCACCAGAAAACAGCTGACATGGGAAAATCTTTTAATGACGACGGGGTGCTTTGTAAATGCAATAATGAATGAGGGTCCTTGGGCAAAACAACACAGACACATTGGGAATGCAAATGCTATCAGCCAGCTCATGTGTTCCTCCTTAAAAGCCTCTTTGGAGTGAAAGCTGTTCATTTTAGACTGAATTTACAATAAACATGCCTGACCATGGCCTACTTGTTGGGTAAGTGGAGCTTCCCAGGAAGCTCATAGTTGCAGTGAGTTGACTGGCTTTTGGAAGAACAATTATGGAGATCAGTAGCTCACTTAAAAGTGTCCTAAATGAATGGCTAGAAAGTTGCTTTCCTGGGAGGCCTGGGAAAAGCCCAGTAGGTGGCAGGACCTGGTTGTCCAAAACCTCTGAAGTCCTGCTGTGCTGACCTGCCCCGAGCTTACAAAGCAAAGTGAGGCCGAGCAATAACCGAGGCCTAAAAATATATCAACTAAATAAGTGTGTTGTGAGGAAATTCCAAGCTTTATTAAATGCACTTTTGGTGAAAGAGGCCCTACAGAGAATTTCTTAATAAATTTCAAAGAGAGATGTTGGTCACTGGAGGAGCCTACATAAGCAACCATGGCATCTGTGGAATGTCAAACTGGAGATGGCCTGAGGCAATGATCTGCCTAGCACCACACTCAGTCTTCTTACAGTGGATCAAAGTCTGGAACAATAGGGTTGACTCAAACAGGCACAAGCGGAAAGTTCTGAGTATCTAGGATGGCCCAGCTTAAGAGGAGCATGAGAGCAAAGCCACCCCAACGGTCCCCAGGCCACAGCCAGAAGAAACACTGCCCTTATTTCAAACACCTTACTAACTCATTCCAAAGCCCAACAACACCCACATTCAGGAAATTCTTCTTAATGTTTAGCCTAAATCCTTCATGCTTCAGCGTAAACTCATTACCTCTCATTGTGTTTAAAGCAGAAATGGGGAACAGCTGGTCTCTCGCACTGGCTCAAACACTTGAGCTCTTTCATTTCACCCATCCCCTGAATCTTCTGCTCTCCAGAATAACACTCCAAATCCCAGAACATTCTCCATGGCTTACCCAGACCACAGAGGCTGAGCATGTCCCAAGGGCTTCCTTTAACTCAAGATATTGACTCAGTGTGCCAGTCTTTTGTCTTGAGTGCCACCCTTTGGTTGGAAGAGATGGAGGCCTGGACGTAACACAAGCATCCTTCTGGAAGCTGAAGGAGATGGCCACCACCAGTAGCTGCCACAGCATCACCCACCAAGTCTCTGCTACACAGCTGCACAGTATTCTTTATTAGTAATTCTAGAGCAGAACCTGTGTTATCCTCTTTATGTGTAAAGCATCTCGTTTAACACAACAAGTCCATTGACTAGATACTTTTGTGGGTGTTTTTCGAGACAGGGTTTCTCTGTGTAGCCCTGGCTGTCCTGGAACTCACTCTGTAGACCAGGCTGGCCTCGAACTCAGAAATCCTCCTGTCTCTGCCTCCCAAATGCTGGGATTCAAGGTGTGTGCCACCATTGCCTGGCCTGTTTTTTGTTTGTTTGTTTGTTTGTTTTGGATGTTTTGTTTTTCGAGACAGGGCTTCTCTGTGCAGGTCTGGAACTCACTCTGAAGACCAAGCTGGCCTCCAATTCTCCCTCCCAAGGGCTGGGATTAAAGGCATGCAACACCACACTTGACAGCTTTATCTGAGTAAAGACATGGCTTAAAGAGTTCAGGACTAACAAATGAGCGAGATTTGAATCTAGAGTTATCTGACATAGAACTCCTGTGACTCAGAGCTCCTGCTCCAATATCAGGCTAAGATCTGCTTCCTGTGCCACCAAGTTCCACCAAGCTTAGGATGCCTGAGACAGCCAAAGAGACAAGGTCCCTTTCCCACAGTCCTACTGCAGAGTGAGGCTTCTAAGGCATGTGTATCCATCTGCATGCACATGTATGTGTTCTTATGGGATAAGAGGATCAATCACCTCAGATGTGGGTTTTGCCTTCTATCTTGCTTGAGACAGGTCATCTCTGCTGTTTATCCTGACTTATGCCAGAGTAGCTGGCCCTCAAGCTTCCAGGGATTCTCCTGTCTCCACCTCCCATCTTGCTGTAGGAACACTGGGATTACAGACATATGCTATTACTCCCAGCTTTACATGAATTCTGGGGACTCAAACTACCCACTGAGCTCTCTTCCCAGCCCTCTTTCTAATTTCTGCTCAGAGGTTTCCTTCCCCTTCAGAGCAGGCTAAGATTACATAACTCTTAATTTTTTTCATTTTTTACAGATGTCATTTAAAAAGAACGCAAGCTGGGTAGGGTGAGGTGGCCCTGTAATGCCAGCACTCCACCCCATGATCTAGGATAGTTCTGACTTTGAGGCTAACCTGGGGTACACAGACGTGTGGAGAAAGGAACAGAGTGAATAGGGAGAATATGCTGCCTAAGATGACAGCTTCTTGTTCCTGGAGGACATTTGGGCAGAGATGTGTAGAAGGAAGTATCTCCCAGGGCCAGACAAATGGCTAAGAAGGGAAAAGGAGAAGATCCAGGGCCCTGGAAGACCGGGCTAATTTGGCAGACTCCCAGTTCTGGGCCCCTCCCTTCCTGAAGGTGGTTGTTCCGGTGCTCCAATCAAGCCGGTACTTTA
Source organism: Grammomys surdaster (assembly GCF_004785775.1). Classification (NCBI taxonomy): domain Eukaryota; kingdom Metazoa; phylum Chordata; class Mammalia; order Rodentia; family Muridae; genus Grammomys; species Grammomys surdaster. Next base: position 1,875,175 of record NW_021620993.1, on the reverse strand, counting down.
CACTTACACCCTCTCCCCACTCGGGCCTTCTTTTTTTCCTGATGGTCAATTCTTCACTGTATCACAGAATAAATGTGACAAACCCACGAGCACCCAGAGACCTGCATCTCAAAACAAAGACTCAAACAAGATTGTAGAAACCCCAATGAAAACCTGTAGGCTTTGATTTTTTTAAAAAAAACCTACCTTTAATAAGGGTTTTTAAATGCTTTAACCTCCCTTCTAGCCCCCCTGCCTCCACCAGACGTAGTGAAAAGGAAAGGTTAATAGAGCAAAGTAGGACGTGGACCTGTTTAGAAATTGTTCTTTGGAGCAAATCCGATCTATGTTGTCGGGGTATCAGCAGTTCAGTTCACATGAATCAGCAGCAGCAACTCGGTCCACTCACAAACACAATTCACGAATCAGCAATGGCTCACCAATCCAGGAGAAATGCAGATGCTTTGCTGTATGCTGGTTAGAAGTAGTTCTTTGGGGCGATTCCAATCTCCATTTGTTAGGATACTCGGAGTTCAGTTCAGCAATCTTAGGAGAGAAAATATGAATCAGCAGCAGTGGCAGGATCCAGAAGAAACAACCAGGCCTCCGCTGAATTCATATGAGTCAGCAGGAGCAACCAGGACCAGCAGGGACACTAGAAGTTCTCTGCCGTGCCTCTCTCAGTGAAGTGAAGACCAGCAAAGATGAAGACATGAGACTGATGGGGCATTGCAACGCTAGCTGTGGAGGCACACACCACTCAAGAGTCCTATTTATACTCCCTCCAAATATCACATGACCTCCCACGGGCCTTGCCTCAGCGAAACACCAAGCGAGTCTGTATCAGCTGACATATCCAGAAACTTCCACTTTACTCTGCTAATTGGCCTTGGAAACAACAAGAAGCTGCCAGAACACCAGAAGGTTTTTCCCCCCAGTGTGTTTCTATGAAGTTAAGACAAATGATGACTAGCAAGGAATGGTAAGGCATACCATCTGGCGTCATCCACTGTCTGTCAGGTTATGTTTATTTCCTTATAAACATCACTTGTCCTTTCACCTGTGTGCCCCAGCAGAACATCATTTGACATAACTAACTTTCCAAAGAAACCAGAAGATTCAATTTCAAAAACTGGTGTTAGATTTTAACATCCATTGTGAAGTATTAAGGAGTGGAAATAAGTATGGTCTTCAGGACAGGAGTGGGTCAGAAGGGCTCTGCTCTCATACATGGGTTAATCCATTACAGATTAATGAGTTACCTGTAGTAGGTGTGTTAAAATGGCAGCAGGGCTTTTCCTTGTACAAATTGCTCTCACACCTGACTCTGCACTGCCTCAGGAGTCTGCTGACTCTTCTGCATCGAGAAGACTACACCATCTGATGTGACCCCTTGGACCTTGGACCTCCAAGCATCCAGGGACTGTGAGAATTGTGATGGTTAGTTTTAAATGTCAACTTGCTATAACCCAGAATCTCCTGGGCAAAGAGCATGGATTGGAATTACCTAGATCAGGCTGACCTACGGAGACTACCTTGATTGCTTTAATTGAGGTAGAAAGTGTCAGCCCATTGTAGGCAGCACCACTTCTAAGACTAGGCCTCAACTGTGTAAGAGATGGCTAGCTGAACACAAGCAGCAAGCAAGCAGGCACATGAGGACATTCCTTCCTCTCTGCTCTTGACTGTGGATGTGAAAATAGCTGCTGTTTGAGATCCTGCCTTGACTTCCCCTCAACGATGGACTGGGACCTAGAGTTGTAAGCCACATAAATCCTTCCCTCCACAAAGTTGCTTTTTGTCAGGGTATTTTGTCACAGCAACAAAAATGAAACTGGGATAAGAACAAACCTTTATTTTTTATAAATTATTCAGTCTCAGACATTCTGTTGTAGCAACAGAAAAAAGGACCAAAAGATGCTTCATGATCACATTTAATAGTAATTACCTTCATTTGCATTTTTCTGGTAGTTCTTGGCCTGTTCCAATGTAGAAACTTAAGCTTTGTTTTATATTTTCTGAACCTAGCCCAGTGCCGTGTATTGGATAGACAACGGAACCATTTGAATGTCTCGATAACCAAATATAGGGGTAGACATACAAAAAGCACACACAAACAGACACACACACACACACACACACACACACACACACACACACAAAGCCACACTTACTAAGTATTCCAGTTCCCAGATTAAAAAGGTTTCAGAGATAAACAGGTCTCTTTGTATAAAGGCTATGCTAGCCACCTCTACTTCCAACATACAGCTGGTTCCAGGTTATTCAATAATCAGGCCACAAAGAATAACACTAACTTAACATGTGACCTTGGACAAGTCACTTGTGTTCTCATCTGAGAAGGGAAGAGTGTTGGTCTGGCTAATATTTAAGGCCTTTCCAGTCCCAAGTTTCCATAATTCTGTGGCTATCTATAGACTTATCTAAATAATCACAAAGACTACTTCATGCTAGAGAAACACAGTCATAATAAACTAAAGCAAAACCAAATGCCCTTCAGTATCCTGTTGTGAACTATAAAATGTCCCTAAAATCACATTTTCCCCTTGAAACAGGATGTAGGAAAAAATATTTTCCTATTAAATCCTTTTAAAGTGCAAGGGAAAGCATTTATTCTGTGATTCGCCATCCAACTCAATAAACAAGAGGATTTGGCTGTCTTAATTACAGAAGACACCGTCAAAAGGCAGAGGGCAGAAACTCAAGCTGGAGACCCTGCTGCCATACCAGCAGCACAGTTCTTGAGTTTTCTGGGGGGACTCTTCAAGGATGTCTTGAGCAGTTTATTCTGCTGTTATGTCGGGGGAACCAGTAAATACGTTTTTATGAGGTGATTTATGAAGCTCCTGGGGTGGAGAAAGCAAGTACTGGGAAGAGGTCACATCAACTTCCAAGCCTGTGGGGGTAAGGAGAGGGGGACTTGAGTTTCAGTGACTTGATTACATCATAATTGGGAGCTATACCCTCTGACATGGAGCAAGCAAAGCAGGGTTAAAGCATGAAGTGAGGGAGAAAGGATTAGAAACTTTAGAAAATTCCCTTGTAGTTTAGGTATCTAAAGTATTCTAGTTTAAGCCTTCGAGGACAGAGGTACTTATTTATTCATTTCTGCACAAACTAGAGTGTTATGGACAAGGAGGATGGGAGGGGCAGATAAGAATGTTTTCAAATTTATAATTGTATTATAAAGACACCATACTTTGAATTGTACGGAGGAAACAGCACAGGCATGTTTCAAAGGCTCAGCATGCACACACTTCTCAAGTTAGTTTGTTCTGTGTTAACCCCTTCCCAGCTCAGATGCACCTAAAGGAGCACAAGCCCAACATCAGCAGCAACAAACAGACTCAGCATTTCCATCAGTGCCTGAGCCCAGATACCCACTGAGGGATGGGTGCAAGTAATCATGAAACTCATAGAGAATGTCAGAACGGCTGAGCAGCCTACAGAAGGATGAGCCTGTGCTCTGGGGAGACTAGTGCCTTTGCTTCTCCCCAATTCTCCCTCATAACCTCCTAGCAGGAAATGAGAAGGGAAATGTTCTTAAGATGATCTCACAGAATCCACCAGCTAATCTCACAGATTAGCAGATTAGAATAAAAATTTCTTTTGCAGCAGAATAAGGTCACTTCCAAAGATGTCCTGGGCCTCAGTTTCCAACTATGTGCTGCATAACATTGAGGTTCCCTATGGAATTATAGCTTCTGGTCAACAAGTAACTTAGCTTTCTGCTACTGTAACACACATCTGATAAAAATCATCTTGGAAAGAAAAAAAAGGTTTATTTGGGTTCACAATTGGAAGTTTTGGAAGTTCTAGTCCACGATAAACTAGTCTATTGTTTTGATGCTTTGTGCAAATGTATGTCACAGCCAAACTTCTCACCTCAACAGAGAGCAAAGAGAAAAAGGAGAGACTGGGGTTCCCTTTGAAGGCGCATCCCCGATGACCTACATACTAGAGCCTTTTGCTTAAATATTCCATTATCTCCCAACAGTGTCAAAATGGAGGCCAAGCCTTTACTTTGTGGGCCTTTAGAAGAAGTCTATAGAATGCACCCCTCTTAAGGCCAAGACAAAAAGTTCCAAGTTCATTAAGTTAGAAGTGGTAATCCATCAGATTCCACAAGTTTGAAAATAAGAACCTGTGTGCGTGGCCCAGCAACCAGATGATAGCTGTCGGAAAGGGTGAAGAACATTTAGGAGTGGTCCTTGCTCAGAGGAGTCACATTGGTAGGAGGCATGTTCCTGATTTTTCAGGGAGAGCTCAGGGAAATCTTTTGCCTAAAGTCAAACAGCTAATGACTCAGTCAGGACACAGATCTAAGTCTTTCTGTTTCAGATATTTCGTGTGGGTTTCCTGGCATCCGTTGGCAACTGTTTCCTGGACTTCTGATGTTGTTTAGATGTCCCAGAAAAGTTTGCTAGGTATTAAAATCCTTGAAGCTCCTGCTGTCCAGAGAGACAGAAGCAAGTATGGGATCCTATGGCAGGTGGCTGGCTAAGCCTCCATGTCTGGGAACCACAGGCTTGGCAGAGGATGCTAACTACGAAAGGTCTTCTCTTGGGCTCTTCTGAAGCTTTTTGTTCAGCAGGATCCACACACGCATGGTGCCTAGAAGTGGACACCATCAGACATCGAGTGCCCAGAAGCCCTTGGACACTAGCTAGTCACCCCCACTCAAGTTGTGACACTCAGCATTAACATGGATGGAGTCCAAGGACCAATGTGTCAGAGCCAAAGTAAAGACTTGTGAGTCCAAACTTCTGAGACGACTTCTGACAGATGAGCATCTTCAGGGATGAATTCCAAGCTGTCAGGTTGTGTGTGTACCACAGCATCCTATCCTCACTGGGCCTGCACTCCTGACAACTTAATTGTATAGTGGGAGGATACAGGAGTCCTCTGGGAAGGAAAGGGAACTTTTCCCCAAGGCCAATGCTAATGACAGGAGCACCCTGCCAAGAACTAGTTAGTTGGCCTGTGTCACCACATATATTCCTTGTCTTCTTATGTGAAAATAATAGAGAACAAGGCTTAGTTGGAGTAACTTTTGAGATAAGCCAATATCTCCATGGTGATTACCTGAGATATGACTGGCAGAATTTACATCACAGGTAATGTCTCACCACATTTGCTGTCTGTAACTCTATCTTAAAACCTATCCACATAGCCCTGGGGTGACAAATGGAGTATGCCCAAGAACACAGAACCCATTTTGTCCATGTGATGAGACTCTTGTGGAGTGCCGCTCTGGTATTGGCTCACCTCCAACTCTGAGGGACGCTTGTCACTGACTCACCTCTGGAGTGCTTGTGAATATGTGACAGGCATTTCTTCTTTCTCTGAATGTTCATGGAACTTTTCAGAAATGGAACATCTTTCCAGAGTGACAAGCCACATCCTGGATAATGCAGGCAGTTGAAGAACTTGTAAACATACCCTCCTCCATCCAAAAAATTCCTTAAAGGAGAAGCTGGGATCGAGAACTGGGACACATGTTGCCAGTAATGCATGGGCCCTATGCTGTTGGCCATTGGATGTCCTATTCACTGCACACTAGATGAAAGGTCCCCTTGTTGGCACACTTTCTCACCAGATTAGGCTTGTTCTTTCTCTATCCTCCCTTTGATTATGGGGGTCCTGGTCATCGGCAATTCTCTGAGAATGGAGGATGGTAGGGATATCAGAATTTAAAGTCAAGAGAGAACCAAGGCAGCTGGAAATGGCATGTCTGCAGGAGATGTGTGTCCCAACAGGGACAGAGGACTGAAAGAGTGTCTCAAACTAAGTGAGGCAGGCAGAGGAGAGCCCAGAAAATGAAGTGGGGGTCAGGGGAGTAGAGGGAATTATAGTGTGCATTTGTTTCCTGGGGTTGCAGTAACAGGCAACAACAAATTTGGTGACAAATATTTAAGACAACAGATATTTATCTCCCACAGTCCTGGAGGGAGATCAAGCTGTTCGATGATGCACACATCCTTCTGAGGCTTTTAGGGAAGAATAGTCCCTTGCTTCTTTAGCTTTGAGTGATGGTCAGCATTTCCAGGCATGTGGCTGCATCTGCTTGTGTCTTCACCTTCTTTTGCTGGCATCTTTATACAGACATGGTTACTGACTTTAGGTCCTATGTTGTCATCCACACATGTAACTGTAACTTGGCTTTACTTAAAGTTCTGCTTGCAAGTAAGTTTTGGGTTCTAATAGACACTAGTTATAGGGTCTTAAAATAAGGACTTAAAAATCTAGATATAGACATAGTTCTTGAACATACATCATTTAAGTCATTAGAGGGTGAGAGAAATTCTAAGGAGAGTGAAACAAGTCATAAGGTGAGAGCAGGTGGCCTTTTCTTTGGAACTTGTCAAGCTCCATGTATTCATTTACTTGCCATCATTTGAGGCTGAATGGAGTTCACTTGGGCCTCGTCTACACTGCAGCTTTCTCTGCGTTTACAGATCTGTACAGAAAACTTCGAGGCTCATGCCCACCTTTCTCACCCAACTGCACAGAGTACATGGCTCACACAAGGCACCACCCACCACTAGTATATTTTATGGAGCTCAGCATTCCTCCTACATAAACCCCCTTTCCACTTATCTACTTTCAAATTTCCTGAATCCCACCAAGGTTCTGACTTTCTCTTTGTTCTCCTAATTCAACTCCTCCACTTTGTTATGCAAGGCAATTTAATTTTTTTCTCTTTCCATTTACTCTGCCCCAGGCTAACCTTTGTATAGCCAAAGACTCATTAATGACTGCATAAAACAAAACAACATTTATGCAAGATGCAAGGCAGAATCACTGGTATGGATTTTGTTCTCTCTCTCTCCTCCTCCTCCTTCTCCTTTTACTCAAGCTGTATCATTGCATCATTCTTCAGGAATGATGAAGAGCTATACTCTGGATGTCAAATAATTTTTTTTTACTTCTTTTCTGTTAAAAGAATATTTCCTTGACATGTATTTCTTTTAAACATGTCTTTAATACTGTGGTTCTCAAACATTTGATTTAAGAAAGCTTTTACATTCCTAGAAAATTATGCAGGGCCTTAAATAATTGTTGCTTGCTTGGATTTTATCTATTGATAGTTACTATATTAGAAATCGATTGGGAAACTTAGAAATATTTATCCACCTAAAGTAATCAGGGTACATCTATTACATATTAACATAAACATCTTCATAGGGAAAATAGTTTTCAAAACAATAAAAGACTCTGTTAGAAGAACTGGCACGTGCATCTTTGCAATTCTCTTTTAAGTCTGGCTTAATGGAAGACAGCTGCTCTGCATTTAGCCTCTTGAAGATCAGTGTCTTTTGGAAAACTCAACCATACAGCTGATTAGAACATGCAAGTGTAAGGGCAAATATGATCCTGGAATTATTATGAAACTAGCTTTTCATCTTGATGACTGTTAAAAGCCCAATTTTAGCACACATCATAGTGTGCTTCCTTTTATAAGGAAAACAAAACCCAGAATAGTTGATACTGATTTAAAACTAAACCATGGGGGGTCACACTCCTGGACAAGAAACTACAGGCAACTGTGGCTGCTGAGAGAGGGAGAGTTAGCCTAACACAGGGAAGACCCCTCTAATTGGTTGTCCAATACATGATTATCCCTGAAACCATATACACATAAACAATAATAAGAGTTTCAGCAGATTGTGCTTGCATATCCATGGATACTTACACATATATGCAACAATAATAATTAAGGAAGAAGAGTCTATCAATTTCAGACTGAGTTGGGAGACATGGAAGAGATTGGAAGGAGAGGATTTGAGGAGGCTGGAGAAAAGGGGAGGAGGGAAAGTGGCATCATTGTATTTTTAATGAAAGTTGTACACAAAAATAAAATGAACCATGAACCAAGTAGTCAGAAAAATTTTACGAGCTGACTTTAGTTAAATTAAGTAACTCCTTTTCTCCATCCCCTTCTTTCGCTGGGATATCTATGATTCAAGAGCACTTTTCAAAACTACTTATTGAGGAGGAACATAACATAGTATCACCAAGCTCAGTATGCTTCACTTTTGTCGGGCTCTGATAAGTTCCTGCTCTCCCCATCCCCGCTCAGGGATCTCTGCTCTAAGCCTCTTCTACATTATAAGTAAGAAGACTGAGGATTATCATATTATCAACAATGGCAACACCTACTGGCTGCATGCTAAGAGTTAAACTGCATGATAACTTTTTTTTTTTTTTTCAAATTCTGTTTAATTCTCTGTGCATTCCAAGGAAGGCGCTGGATTCACTTTACCGAATTGGCTGAAGGTTGAAGAAGAAACCTCTGTACATGTAACCTTTCCTAGCTCCTGCACCCAGATGGTCATAGTTCATTGCTGCTCAAGAGGATGACAAAGGTCAAAGGTGTTACACTCCCCACCTGTCAACCAAACCGCCCGCCTGTCTTCTAAAGAATCATAAGGGGGCGATCTTTCTAGCTTCCTGATGCTTTTGTTCCTGAAGCCCAGTTTTAGAAACACTGGGAAATTTCCAAGAGTCTGATCCCGCTGAGGTTTGCAGCGAGGAGAAAGAAGGACCGAAGCTTTGCGGGTAGCTGTCTGGAACGGAGATTCCAGGCTCTGGGCTGAGGCCGGAACCTTTCTTCACACGCCACGTTACACGGGCGGAGAGCGGAACCTTTCTTCCGTGCTCAGAGTTTCCAGACGGAGGCGTGCGAAATCGGAACGTCCCTCAGCGGCCGAGTTCTTGCCGGGGTCGCTTGCTGCTGACGTGTGCCTGACCGGCTTCAGGCCGAGGTGCAGGTCGCTATGGCGGTGGACATCACACTGCTCTTCCGAGCTAGCGTCAAAACAGTGAAGACTCGGAATAAGGCTCTGGGAGTGGCCGTGGGTGGTGGGGCCGATGGCAGCCGGGATGAACTGTTCCGCAGAAGTCCTCGGCCCAAGGGAGACTTCTCCAGCCGGGCCCGTGAAGTGGTAAGCTGGTTGCTATAGGAACGGCGGGCGGGAGATAGGGGCGGATCCCTACCGCGGACCCTGGACCCCAAACTAGGACCTGCCTCATTAGCTCTCAGTGAAGAGAGGGAGTCTCTAGCAAGACAGAAGAGACTGTCTCACGGAGCCAGCAGCTGGCTTGGGGTGGCGACAGGTTTATTCGCACGAAGAGGGACACGTATGCGGGCACTGAAGGAAGCAAGTTTTGAAGAGGTGCTTGGATATTCTTGGAATCAGGCTAACCTTTAGAGGCAGTGAATTCGCCATCACGTCACTGCTGACTTGAGTGCCTTGGACGAGTTGCCAGAGTCTTAACGCTTCCTGTCGCAAAGTTCACCACTCTGACTCTTCGCCCTTTCATGTATTTGTTTGAACCGCCTCTTTCTTGCACATAGGGTTTAATAAAATCCACGCTCAGCTGAATTCTACTTGATCTTTGCCTCCAGTAATAGGTACCTCCTGAGACTGGTTTAGGATATCACCTACCTAGTGTAGGGTAAAAGGTAGCAGAAGATTTCTCCTTCAGAGCTGCAACACTTAACCAACATCTAGTGTTGTAACTATCCTCTAAACTGCTTTCTGTTCTCTGGCCACAAACAGCTTCCGTGTCTCCAACATAGGAACCTTTTCCATAAGGGTAGGAATATGTTGACGTTATTTCTGTATGTGTGACTAACAGTATTGCTTAGTAAATATTACTTGAATGAATGAATGAATGAATGAACAGATATTTTTTCCTCTAAACAGGAAAAAAAGATTGTTTGCATTATATCCCTTTGTATCTATGACACTAAGGGTAGATGTTATTTTTGTAGTACCAGGTGGCATATACAGTCTGTTTATCCTTTTAAAGAAACACACACACACACACACACACACACACAGGTCCAAAGTATTGAAATGTACAAGGTCAGGGAGACCTAAACTTTTAGGCTTCATTGGTTTTCCAGTAAGCTCACCTCTGCTTGGCACATAATCCATTGCTTGATACTTCTCTTTTTGCTCTTTTTGAGACAGAGTCTTTCCATATAGACCAGGCTGGCCTTGGATTCACAGAAAGGTGGCTGCTTCTGTTTCCCAAGTGCTGAGATTAAAGGCATGGGGCCCCATATCAGATGATACTCAAATATTGTGTGTGTGTGTGTGTGTGTGTATATATATATATATATATATATATATATATATATATATATGCTGTTTACAGATAATGTCTAAGTATAGAAAGTGGTATGGACCAGATAAATGCCCCGCCCTCCAACAATAAGCATCTACTTAGTGCTTACCTTCCAACCAGCATTGTTTAGAGTAATAGGAGTCTACTGTTGAGTTATAGAATTACTGTGGTGGAGGAGATACAAATATAAACAATCCCCCTGCCGTGAGTCCTGCAGGTGTTCTGTAGGGCACAAGGGAAACAGTGGTTAGTTCCACTTGGGAGAAAGGCTTCATGGAACAATGATCTCAAAAACCCATTCTAAAATAAGAGTAGTTGGTTTCATTGCTGATAAGGCCAGGAAAGGCATCACAGCTAAAACGACAGCATGTTGGCCATACTCCTGGATGGCCACACACCCAGGAATACATGGACAGTGCAATTAGACTTGATGGGCTTTAGAAAAAATGTGTGTGTGGGGGGGGAAGAAGGGAACATGAAGGTAGGGGAGGTAAAGAGGTGGAAGTGGATTTGAGAGGAGTTAGAGGGGGAATGGTGGTAAATATGATCAGAACACATATGGAATTCCTAGTGAATTAAGAAAATACCTTTTTTTAGAAAAGAGACCAACATGCATAAAGGCATGAGATAGTACCATCTTAACTTAAGTTTGGTTTGATTAACCTAAGAATATGGGACACACACACAAAAAAAAAGAGTGGTATGGTAGCCAGAGGGAAACTAGAAGGACCTTGCAGATCACTCTGCAGAGAATGACCTTGCCTTCTAGACCAGTGTTTCTCAATTTTCCTAATGCTGTGATTCTTTTTTTTCTTTTCTTTCTTTCTTTCTTTTTTTTTTTTTTATGATTTTTCGAGACAGGGTTTCTCTGTATAGCCCTGGCTGTCCTGGAACTCACTCTGTAGACCAGGCTGGCCTCGAACTCAGAAATCCACCTGCCTCTGCCTCCCAAGTGCTGGGATTAAGCTGTGATCCTTTAATATAGTTCCTCATGTTGTAGTGACCCCCCCACCATCATAAAATTATTTTCATTGAGACTGCATAAATATAATTTTGCTGCTGTTATGAGTTATAATGTAAATATCTGATGCTCAGGATATCTAGATGTGACCCCTGTGGAAGGTCCATTTAACCCCCCCCCCAAAGGGGTCACAGCATACAATTTGAGAACCACTGCTCTAAACAGTCCAATATTATGTAGACAGTGAATCCCTGAAGAAGACCCAGGAGACCTCATGTTGTCTTATCCATGTTAGCAATTAGCCAGACTCATGCTATTAGGCAAGGTTTATTTACCTATAAAATGGTTCATCTTTATCCAAAACAGATTTTAAAACTCCAATGGATCCATCATATATCTCATATATAACATGTCTTATCATACCATGTATCATGTTGAAGGAGGCATGTCTCAGATTGAAGACGATGGGGAAATAAGGTGTCATCATAGCTTTATTCTGAGACTGGCCAAGCTGTTGCCACAGTGTGTGGATGTCACAGTTTTGGTGTGTGGAGGCCCTTCCTGGGTGGATTATTAATGCTGCACAGTTTTTCAGTCCTCAGGAATAGAGGATTTGGGAACAGTAGAGTTAAGATGCACAGTCCAGCTAGCAGCCCTGTGAGGAGAGAGCCCATAGTCAATTGGGCTATTCTGCAAGTGCTGAAAATGCGTTTTTGACTGTTTTCTTTTAAGGCCTCACAGATGAAGATCCTTGGAAGGTTCAGGAAGCCCCAATACTGGAAAGACAAATGGCACTTCTGAGTTAAAGGTGCAATATCAGCAATGGCAAACACGTGGAACCTGTTCTTCTCACATGCTGCCGCTGATCACAGAAGCCAGCACTTATTTCCCAGTAGATTCTGTAGCTCAGAACCCCTCAACTCTGTCCCCTAAGTACCATTACCAACTATTGAGCTTGACCTTAAGTTGAAATCTACTTGATATTCTACTGGGCAATTGGTTAAAAATCAATTGTATACCTAATCAGAACCATAGACTTTTCAGAATGTACTTTTAAAGGTCCTGTAATTCCTCTTGTTCAGACTAATCATTTTAATAGATGGGAAGACTTAAAGCTCAGACAAGGGCAGTGACTGGCCCCATGTCTTTGCAGCTGTGGTCATGAACTAGAGCCAGAGGTAGAAGTGTTTTTATTCCTCTGTTCTTGTATCTTAAGTATCCACTTAAATTTTAAAAAAGATTCATTTTTATTTATGTATGCATTGCATATGCCTGTGTGTGTGTGTGACTGTGTGCCATGTATGTGTGGGTGCCCTCAGGAGGCCAGAAGAGGACATCAGAGTCTCTGCACTAGAGTTACAGGTGCTTGTAAGCCGACTGACATGGGTGCTGGGAGCTGAACTCAGATGTCTGGAGGAGCAGTAAGCACTTCTAATTACTAAACCATTGCTTGCCCCTACTCAATAATTTTGAACGAAGTTGTTGGACTTCCCAATGTTAAAAGCTTTCTTCTTGAGTTCATAGTGCCTGGGACTTGGAGCAGAAAGGCTTGGGTTTAAATCTCTTTCTGGCTTTGTGAAGTCAGGAAGTTACTTAACCTCTGTTATCTTTATTTTCTAAGAATGATAGCCACTTTAGAACATCACGTGATTGAGGAAACGAGAAATGGTATGCAAGTGCCTACGAGTCTGAATTCTTTGGTTACAAGTAATAGTTACTTTTGAACCACCCACAACAAAATATGTGTGGTGGCTCACATAATTAATGGCTTGATGTGTCTCTCTGTAGCTCCCATCCATAAAACCCCAGGAATGGGCCTGATCCTGCTTGGACCTCAAAACCTTTGTTGTGGTCTTAGGAATAAGGTTCTTAATTGGCTAGGTCATATGTCTGCTCCAATCTGTGGCCAGTGTGACCTTAAGAGGGGAGTGCTGTGTCCAGGAGTTGGAGCAAAGGGTGATAGACAAATAATTTCTCATGGTGCCTAACAGGTCTGATATCACCAAGCACATTGGATATCCATCCATTACTTATCTATTAGGATAGATGCTTCCACCTTACCTGCTTGTTGTCTTGAATGACGTTGGGAATGGGCTGGGCCTGACGATGGCATATGGAGGCAGCTACTCTTCCTCACTTAATTTATGGAGGTTTCAGACCAAAGGAACTACCACACAGGTACCTGGAGCCCAGTGAGCAGCTGAGCTGCATGTCCAGAGCAGAGGGGCTTCTGAATAGCTAGGAACAGGAAGCCAGGAAACCTTGGTTAGTGCTAGGTTTGCCAGGAAGTCACTACCTCTCAGGCCCAGTTACCACATTTAACAAGACTGAGAACTTAGACTAGATAGTCATGGAGCATAAATCACAGATGTTCTGATGATTCCAAGTCAGAGTTGGCAAATAGTGACATTTTGTTTTTTATTATATCTTGATTTGATGAAAGTTGAATTTATTTGTTGGTATATTGTTCATCAATCTATTCTTAGGAATTCATTAGCTTCAATTCTTGGCTGAAATCCAAAGTTCTTTTAAAAATATTTATTTTACTAAGAGTGTATAGGATGTGTGTGTGTTTGTGTGTTTGTGTGTGTGTGTGTGTCTATGTGTGTGTCTGTGTGTGTGTTTGTGTGTGTGTCTGTGTGTCTAAGGAGGCCAGAAGTGGGTGTGAGATCCCCAGAACTGGAATTACAGGTGGTTGTGAGCTGCCTGATGTGGATGCTGGAAACCAAACTCAGGTCGTCTGAGAGAACAGTAAGTACCTTTAACTGCCAGGCCATCTCTTTGCCCCCAAAATTTCATAGAGTGGCTCTGTGCCAGGTGACAGCCTCAGGCCTCACCTCTCTCTGTCCTTACTTCTCACATGCTCCCCTTGCACTCTCCTGCTGACACCCAGTCGTCGCCCCTTCCTACCTCTTGGTCTTCGCATCTGTTGTTTCCTTTACATGGAATACTTCTCCCAGAATCCACATGGGTTGATCTCTGTTACCTTATGTGGATCAGATGTTTCCTAAGAAAGGCCTGCCTTCCTCAACTGATTTGAATAATGTGGCAACAACCTATTTCTCTTCCTTGTAATGCTTTGTTGTCATTGCTTATCGATTGTGTATAGCTTAGTTAGCATCTGTACTTGACTATGTGCTCCTTAGAAAAGAGATTGTGGTCTGTACTGAACCCATAACTTCTAGAACATTGCAGGCAGTTTGCAATGTCCACCTCTTGAATTAGTAAGTACTAATTGGCTGCATCTCTTTGCTTTCCCTTTTGGGTTATGCAGGTCTCCTTCTCATTCTAAAAATTGCAGTCCTAATAGGACTCTTGACTGTTTCAGATGTTGATTTATACTTAGCCCAGCATCTGTTAGAAATAGTAGCTTTAGCTTTATTAATGAGGTTCAGGCCTTCTCTTAAGGAGAAGCAGACACAGTGCAACTTGGGGTAACTGACAAGTGTAACTCTCCAGCATCAAATCCTCAGGTCTTCTTTGGTTTCCCTTTTAGGAGCTCTGATATTATGGCCTAGTAAGTGAGCTGGAACCACCTGGATTATTAACTGGAGGTGCTGGAAATAGATTTTACCCAGAAATGGGCTGTAATCCTAGTTGAATGGGATTTCAGTGAGGGAACACATTTCAGAAGCAGCATCTGGTAGCAGGTGCAAAAAGCCAGAGAGAAACGGAGGAGGCAGAGGATGGGGCCAGACTCCAGGAGCAGAGGAAAAAACTGTGTGGTTCATAGAAGGCGGGGAGCAGAGCGGTAGTGTGTTGAATCATACCGATTTAAAAAAATATAGGGCAGAAGCTGTTTTGCAAACAAAGTGAGGAGTGCTTTGAGTAAAACTGGGATGGGAAAGAGGGCACAGGAAAGAAATATTCATTAACTAGGCTTCTTTTATGCCTTTCCCCCTTCTCCTTTAGGACCCTCAGGTACCAAAAAGAGGGTCCAGGAACCCACTAATTGGCCTTTTAACTTCACATTGCTGTGTCTTTGTGGTTTACAATAACTGATGTTTCCTGTATGTAGAACTCAGTGCCAGAGACTCTCATGATGTCAGCTGTGAGCTCTTTCTGTGGATTGCCCTTGTGGATTTTGCCCAGTACTTAGGAAGACTAGAGCTTTTGAAGTTTTGTTTTTTAGTAATTGGTTTATTCCATTACCTGATTGAACATCTGATATGTGTCAGGCATTATGTGGGCACAAAGGACTTCGAAAATACAGATAAAGGAAGCCTAAGTCTCCTGGGAGAATTAATTAATTAATTAAGTTCTCCTGGGGAGAATTAATAGAAACCTCAGAGGAGTAGTAATTTAATTGGGCCATCAAGGTTGAGAACCTTTATACCAAACTTAGGAAGGGCGACTATTGTGTGAGCTAAGACAGTGAGACACAGCGGGACCAGCCAAGCAGAGGCAAGACAGGGATGAGAAGGGCCATGTGTTTGGGGAGGCCTGAGTGATGGTGTAGCCCTAGACATGAGGATGTTCTGGACTGCATAGATGAGGGTGCAATCTTTGGTCTATAGGCCAGATCCAGCCTGCTCTTTGTGATTAGTGAAGTGATAGTGTTAATTTCTTTCAAACAGACTTAGAATGCTTTCATGCTACAGCGATAGCACTGTAGCCTGCAAAAACCTGTAGAGCTGTGAGGCTGTGTTTGCTGTCAGGCCTCCCTGAGGAATATGCCAGCTCTAGGGCACGCACAGGACTTTTTAAGCCCGTAACTCTTCTTAAAAGTGTGTGTGTGTGTCTCTGTGTGTCTCTGTGTGTGTGTCTGTGTGTGTCTCTGTGTGTGTGTGTGTCTGTGTGTTTGTGTCTGTGTGTGTGTCTGTGTCCGTGTGTTTGTGTGTGTATGTGTGTGTGCACATGGGCATGCATATGGAGGCCAGAAGAGGGCGTGAGGTGTCTCTTTTTTTCATTGCCTGTTCCCTTGAGGCAGAGTTTCTCTCTAACCTGGGAGTTTGCGTTTTTTTTCAGTTAGTCTGGTAGCCAGGAAGCCCCAGCATCCTCCTCTCTCTGCTTTCCTTGGAGCCCCGGTTACAGCAGGCATTAGATGCCACGCTTGTGACAGCGGCGCTGTGATCCAAATGTTATTTCACAATCGTGCAGCAAGTTCCTTAAACACTGACTATCACTGTAGCCCTTGTGACCCCTTCTGCTCAGAAATCTACACAGCTTTGGGTATGCAGATCATAAATTAGACACACAAAGTAAATATTCACTGATAATCATACATTTTGTGAAACAATCATTTGGAATACATATAACTATCACTTACTGGAAATGAAAGCAAGTTTTCATACTAATGTGAATGCTT
This sequence comes from Grammomys surdaster, assembly GCF_004785775.1. Classification (NCBI taxonomy): domain Eukaryota; kingdom Metazoa; phylum Chordata; class Mammalia; order Rodentia; family Muridae; genus Grammomys; species Grammomys surdaster. Next base: position 1,858,769 of record NW_021620993.1, on the reverse strand, counting down.
ATTTTTGTATAAAGAGTGAACACTTGGTTAAGTATTTGATACTGAAGAATCTTAAACATTTTCAGCATTTCTCTTAGTTAATTGATATTTTGATTTTTAAATTGTCAATGCGGAAAATGCTGCTTTATATAAATGTATAGTAGAAAAAATGGCAGAAAAAAGTATACTTTGGACAATTTCAGAAATTGTTGGAAATTGAATCCTAACTTCAAGCCAAAATTCATCGAATGATTTTTATAAAATGAAACTTAATTTGGTAATTCAAACAAGATTTAAGAAAACAAACATTCTAACAAGATATACTCCAAAGATACACTAATTTAATATTTCCATGCCAAACAGTGATGATCTTAGAAATCTTTGTTTTCTGTATTGAAACCATGGCTCCTGTAGAAGAAAACGTTGTTCTGTAGAATCACTGCAGTTCATAACATGCAGCAGCCTTGCCTCTAAGCCTAAAGGAGTTTTAGGCAGTGCTGGCTAGCATCACAGGATGTGACAGCATTCACTGTGCTGTTCGTTTAGAACCGAGGCTGCAGTGACATTGCACACTGTTGTGGGGCAGGGTAAGTGCTGCTAGAGCACTTCATTCTGGGTTAGAGTTTGAGTTAGGTTTTGTCCACTTTGCATTCAGAAGCTGTTCATTGTTACCACATTTTTAGTCTCCTCTGTTTCCAGTTTGTTGATTAGGAATTGGTTTTTGTTTGGATGTGAAATGCTTTCTTTCTCCCACAGTCTCCTATCTGTGAAAATTTGGCCCACAGTTAGTGGTGCTGTTTGAAGATATTGCCCAACCTTTAGGAATTGAAGCTTAGTTGGAAGAAGATGCTTCCTTCCACTGGAGGACAGACCTTGTGGATTTATCCCTGTCCTACCCTACAGGAGCTACCCTACCATCAAGCCTTCTTCACTGATAGTCAGCAGCCTCTCAGTCTGTGAATTGAAATAAGCCTTTCTTCTCTAAGTTGGTGTTGTCAAGTATTTTGTTCTCAGTGATAGGAATGTAACATAGGGGTGCTCACTGTGTATAGTATTCTGTTGGCTATCCCAGCACACTTTGTAATTAAGTCTTGAGAAAAGAAGGGAAGGAGAGAGGGGAAGAAAGAGGGGAGAGTGAGAGAATACCCTAGCTTTCTGGATAGAAAATTAAGCAATGCTAGTTTACCTTAGCAGTCCTTCAGATTTAAGAGAAGGTACTGGTTACTCATGTCTTAATTCCACACAGGAGAGAATAAATCTGAGAGACACTTGCTCTTTGGACTTAATTAAGACTACAAGTGGTAGATGTCTTCTGGTGGCAGTGCTTCCTAGTAAACCTTGATTGAACATTGCAGCTGGGACCCAAGGGCGATCCTCCAACTTTGCTGTGCTTAGATCTGAGAGACAAATGAGTACTGGTTCACACATCGAGCCAACAACACAGGCTAAGACCAGTCTTGCAAATCCAGAACAAATACAATACCAGAACTGGGCTGATGCTTATGGCCAGTCAGCCTCACTAGGGTGCAGATTGGGACTAAGGCTTAGGAGCTCTGTTTGCCTCATTGTTTTGGTAGTGATGGTTGTGTTCCATGTTTCTGTGGTCACTGGGTTGATGATACTCTTCAGCATAATAAGAACAATATGAGTGGAGAGGTCCCTCTTTCCTCGTTTTTTAGCTTGCAGAGCACCAACAGTTCACCATGTCACCTATGAAATCTTAGACTTAAAATCATTCCCTCCCCTATAACAATTTTAGTAAGATTCTTCCTGTCTACGCTCTAGTTTCACTTTGGACGAGATCTGTTTGCATACTACAAATAGAACTGTGTCTGTTGGAGCAGATAATCAGCCAGCCTTGTGCTAAGTTGTTAAGTCAGAAATACAGTTGAACTTCCTCTTTGTAGGGTTCTCCTACAGAAGCTGTGCAGTCATTTAACTGTGGATTGAAAATTGAGAAACTGCTTATGTACTGAACATGCACTGATATTTCTTCTTGTCACTTCTCTGAGTTATCCAGCCTAACAACTGTTTACCTAGCAGTGAGCTGTATTGTGTTATAAACATTTAAAGTATGGAAGATGGCACATTTTTGTGCCATTTAATGTAAGAGACTCAAGTTTTGTTAATTTGTGTGCATAGGGACTCTAAAAACTGTCCCCTGTATCACTGAGAAGGTGACTGTGCCAGATTGTTGATTTATTGCAAGCACTGTAACATACTCAGTGTTAGATTTTGGCGCGAAGCTTGGAACAGACCAAACGGTTCCAAAGGGGAGGGGGGTTTATTCAGGGCAGAAGGCAAAGGTGGGGAGAGAAACGGGCGAAGATGGCAGAGAAAGAGGAGAGAGAGGAGAGAAGTGGAGGCTGGCCATGACCACCTGGAGAGATGGGGAAGGGGGGGACAGAGAGAAGCTAGAGGCAAGAGAACAAGAGAAAGAGGAGGAGGCACGCAGCTCCTTTTATAGTGGGCAGGCCTACCTGGCTGTTGCCAGGTAACTGTGGAGAGGAACATACCTGGGTCAGATAACTGGAGGTGGAGTTAAGACAGAATGCTAACACTCAGGAGAGCCTACATTTTCTTTTTTCTTTCTTTTTTAAAAATTTTTTTTTCTCAAATCATAATTAATTCACACAGGGGTATAAACACAGAAAGGCAGGACGTGGGGAAAGGAATGACACTGGAGTGTGGGTGCTCAGGGGGAATACAGATATCTTCAGAACCGGGTATCAGCTGGGTGAAGGTTCAGGGGACAAGTCTCCATGACTCTGCCTATGACTCGCTTGTCCCCATCTAAGCTGGTATTATCTGCCAAGGCTACCTATTTACAAGGTCCATGACCACTCAGGCTTATAAAATTTCCACAAAAGCTGCCCATTGACATTAGCTTATAGCCATCTGTTTCAATGTTCTTCCACTGAGACCCAAGACTTGGTGTTAGTATACATGTATGACAGGCCCACTGCTGATTTTAGGCTTATGGCTGATTTTAGGCCTACAGTGTGTAAGCAGAGCTGCCCCTGACATCCCCTCCCTTCTCTAAGTATAGAAGGGCTGTGGCAATTCTAAACTTGCGAAGGCGGGGATAGAGGCCTGACCTCCAGTATTTGAAGGGGACCTTGTAATGGCTCCAGTCCCCCTGTCATTGTCCAGTGAGGCATGAGGGCCATACCCGTCCCGATGTCTTTTTCCTGGAGAGGGGATACTTTTGACATCAACCCCTATGCAGTCAGGCTTGTCCCTCAGGGAACCCAGATAGATATTTTTATCTTTTATTGATATTCCCTTGCAGTGCTTAGCCTCGCAGCCTAAGCAAGAATTTAGATCGCCTGTCAGAGGGGGTTCTGGGTGGCCCCTCTCTGCTTGGTCTAGGGGCGGAAGTCCCCCCTTTTAGGTTGGGTGGAGATGGGTTTTGGAAACACCTTGTATAAAGTAACAACCTCATCTTGAGTCTTGTGGTCCTCTATAGCTAACTTATGATAATGTATCTGAGTAGGTTTTGCTACCAGATTATTTATCTGTTGTATCACAGAGTTAGTCCGCCTATTTGAGAGCCAGGGACCAGCAGACAAAAGCAAAAAGAACCCAAATAATGGTCCCAAGATGGAAGGAAATAGGGTTGACAACCTTGGAGAGGCTGCAAATCAATTCTTGTACCAGCATTCATCTGTCTCTTTCTCTCTCTGATTTTTCTTAGGCTTCACTACCTATTTCATGGAGAGCCCACATTTTCAAAACTTGTCATTTTTTAGTGGCTTCTCTAGGCAGGAGGTCTTTGATTAATCTCACTTACTGTTTCACTTTTTTAGGGTTAGACCTATGATACCAAATGTATAATGCTGATTATGTTGTGAATAATATAGTTTGTGAACTTGATGCTTGAGGTTTCTTGTCATGTGGAAATCCATATAGGTTCCTTCTGGTGGGTGAAAGATCAATGAGGCCTACGACTGTCTGTCATTCCTACAATAAGAACTTCTTTCAATTAAACCACAGATCAGATGTGGTGGCATACACCTTTAATCCCAGCCCTCAAAAGGCAGAAGCAAGTGGATCTCTGAGGTCAAGGCCAGCCTGGTATCTATATTTTCAGTTCCAGGCCAGCAGGGCTTTGTAGTGAGACTCTGTCCCAAAAAAAATAACAGAATAACAAACAAAACAACCCCTTGCCATACACAAAATAAATAAATAAAATTATCTTAAAAGAAACTCCTTAACTGGCAAGAGTCTGACTTGGACCAAGGGCAAGGAAATAGGCTGCTTGGCAGGAATATGACATTGGCTAAGGACAAGAAAGTGGGCCTCAGGCAGGAATGTGACATTAGGCTAGAACAAAGAAGTAATTTCCGGCAGGAATCTAAATCTCTGGCTAGAACCAGGAAGTAAGCTTCAGACATGAAAATGACTTTGGGGTAGGACAGGAAGTAGGCCATTTTTGGTCATCCTGATAAGCCCTTAGAAACATTGATCATGGGAGTGGTCTCAGAACTTTGTTTATTGCCTTGCTTGTTCTTTGACTATTTGTGTTTATTGTATTGCTTGTTCTTCGACTTTTGCATCTATTGTATTGCTAGATCCTCAACTTAGAACTGACCTTAATACTTGCATGTAATTAAAATGGTATAAAAGCAAAAAGAAGGAGGGGGATGGAATAGGGGGTTTCTAGGGAGGGGAAATGGGGAACAGGGATGACATCTGAAATGTAAATAAATAAAAATCCAATTAGAAAAGAAACTCCTTTAAAGTTTCTCTTAGAGAGTGGTTAAACCCCAAAGAATGAGAGGTAAACTTGTTGAATGAACTTACACACAGAAAGCTTGCAACATGGTTGACATGGTAAATGCTGAGAACTTTTTCTGACTTGGCTTCCCCGTTAACTAAGTCTGGAGATTTTTGCTTGTGTTTCTCCCTATATATTGTGGTCTAGCATGTGACTGTCAAAATGTTCTTATCCTGGGACTGGCAAGCTGGGCTCACCCAGTCAGTTTTTTCTTCCTTTTACAAGATGTTTCTGCTTACTTAGAGTCAGTGATAAGAAGGCGACTAAGACAGTCTGCTACCTTTTAAGGGGCACCGTCTTCAGCTCTGATTTTGTAGTCTAAGTAGACAAGCAACAAGACATTGTGACTCATGAGAACTGAGAAAGGAATTAAAAGTGTATGTTTTGAGTTAGAAGACCTTTTGGCCCTAGGCAGTAATTAGCTGGATGGTCCTGCAGACCCCTACTCTCTGCACTCATTGTTCTTAATGAGAGGTTGTGAGTAGCTGTTCCTTGGGAGCCTTTGCAGCAGGATAGTCCCATAGTTTGTTCTGTTTCTGCCCTGAAATTCCTAGGGTGTGTTTTAACATTCTTCTTGATAACAACTGCTCATTGCCTTGAGATATTTTCCTCAAGTCCCTCTATGCTTAGACATTTTCTTTCAGATTAAAAAAAAAATGATTCTTTCAAAGTTGGCATTTTTCAAGTCTTTTTAAACAAATGAGTTTAATAATGATATGTACTCTCACAATGAACCACTGTCAGTAACATACATAATTGAAGCTGGTTGTTTTAAAATTTGATCATAAAGGTAGTATATGCTCATTAAACAGAATAGACGAAGAAGAATGGGCATTATGTATAACTTTCTAAACTCTTTTATTTAAATGAATATAAGATTCTCCTACAGTACACTCCTGGTTTTGTTTTGTCTTTTCTTTATTTCCTCTATTTCACTGTGTTGGCCGTCGTTTCTCTGTGTCAGTATGCATTGCTATATTCCACTAATTTATTTGGCTGCTTGCCTATTAGAAATGCCTCATAACTGATTTACCTGACTACCTGTTGAAATATTGAGACTAACTGCTTCCAGCTTAGCACTGTTTTAAACAAATGGAACATTTTTACCAAATATGTTTCCGATTTATCTTAGCTTCTTAAAAGACAACAACTAGAAATTTAATTTGTTTTATGTTTAATGTTTTTCTCAAATAAAAAGTTTGTATGTCTTGATGTTGATAAGAAGAAATGGTTACTGGATCATTTGATAGCATTAAATTACATTAGAATGTCCTAGGAGAGAATATGGAAAAAGTGGTAACTAGTAGCTAGGCCTGGTCACTCAAGCCCATAATTCCAACTCCTGGGCAGCTCTGTCAGGAGAACTGCCATAAGTTTGATGTTGCGTGGGCCATAGTAAGTTCTGTGGAGCCATAAAGAGCAAGTCTTGGCAGGGGTGCGGGGAGTGGGGGTGGCCAGCATAACAGTGGGTGCTGCTGTGACTGGAAAAGACTCTGGCTCCTAGGCCCAAGCATGCTTATAGCTAGTGCTGTAAGGCAAGTAGGGGTGGGTGGCATGAGGGTTGTGGCCTGATCATGGAAGTTTACAGACACTAGAGGTGATCCCTAATCTATTTAATGGGCACTTAAAATAGAACAGAAACATTTATAGTCATAGCAAAAAAGAACTTTTAGTAATAACTTTGAAAAGAAATGTAAATGGCCCAGTTCTGTAGTGATCTAGAAGACCTTGGTGTAGAGAAAGACACTGGGAACTTGGGAGGGAGAGCAAGTATTGTAGGGATTAGTCAGTCTAAGTTAGCTTGCAAGTTTGAGTTAGTTCCCATCCGAATTCTAACAAAACTGTTCTGAGAAGAACGTGGAAATAGTTGCCGAATTCATCTAGAAAGATATCAGTGAGGACAGGTGACTGAACTTTTCAAAACAGCAGAGAGATATGTGTTGGCAGAGCGAGGATGCTGGCCTTCTCATGCACAAGGCTCACCACAGCTCTGCCTAACAGATACAAGCAGATGTGATGCCTTCTTGAGGCCTTAAGCCTGGGACTGTGTTCTTCAGAGTTATCTATGATTTCAGAGGAGGCATATAAATCAATCTTACATGTCTTAGTGTGCATACAGTATGAACAGACTAGAGATTTAGTTAGGAAAGGAAAATAGAAGAGAATGGGAAGCGGATGTTGCTTCTAGAGATGGAGGGGTATTCTTGAGTCTTCGAGTTAGCAGTAATTAATGACATTAATGATCCTGATCCTGATGAGAGAGAGTAGGGGAATTGTTAGTCAAACTTGGCATGCTAACGTGTGTATCAGGGTCCAGGAAGAATTTCTTCACTGTCAGGTAAGGTTTGAAGGTCAGTGCCTAAAGTCCTTACAGTTAAAACTACGGGGACAGAGCTCCACACTCCAAGCATGGAGATACCCGCTGGCTGGGGAAACTGTGGCAGCTAGGCTGTTGCTACTTGGGTGATTAACTGTGTGTGACCTTGTTTTTGCTTCTGTCATTCAGAATTTCTTTAATGAACACATTACTTTTGTATAAAATGCAGAACAGAAGTGAGCTGCCTAGAAGACGAGATTTTACTTGCAGTAGAAATTGAGGAAGAATTAAAAGATTTTGATTAGAAAAATGTTATGTTAAGATATATGTATGTATGTATGTATGTATGTATGTATGTATGTATGTATCAAATGTGCTGTAGAGGGGCCCCTATTTAAAGGATGTCTTCGGAAAAGCTTTTTGTAAAGGGAGTAATTTTCTGTAGCTCAGATGGAGTTTTCAAATTCTTTTAACCTGCTGAAGAAAATCATCCATAAATGTTGTACTGACCTCTTAGCTTCCTGACTGTCACTGTAAAAATAAGCCTTAACAATCGTCACTATCACTGAGCACCTACCCTGCCTGCCTTGTGTAGCAGCTGTCATTGACTGTCCTGAAAGCTAAGGACCTGTACTATGAAGAGGATGGGTTCACTTCCCTGGCTGCCATTCTTAGGACTGAGATGTGAAGAGTGGTGAGAGGGTACCTGTCCCTGGCCGGCCTACTGCACTTGCAGGCTCTCAGGTATACATTTTCTCCTGAGGGAACTGTACTCTATGGCCTCCCATGAGCTGGGTGGGCCTCTGGGCTCTGCTTCATGATGTATTGTCACATCAGTTGTCCTTAGGAGCATAATTTGGCCTATAAGTCACATAGATTTGAAAGTACCTGACTAGTTTGGGAGAAATAAAACTACGACTGTTGAACCAAGCTTTTCTGAGGGGTATCTTTAAATTCCTCCTTCCCTTTCCTTGATGGCTCTTTTTTGAACCAATTGTCTAGCAATGGCTTATTTCTTATAGATAATGTTAATGTTGATGTTGATATATGCTCTGGAGGAATAGGAAAAAAAACCAAACCTTGTGTTAGTGAAATAGTTTATAGGGAATAGACACTTGAGAAAATACAGTTCTACTTTTCATGGCCCTGGGGGCTGAGATGGCTTTCTAGAATTGCCCAGTAAAGCAAGGGACCTGTCATTTTGCCATTGGGTATACAACCCTAATGTTGGGGAGGAAGCTGGCTACTGCTCAGGACTTTGTCTTGCTAAGAGTCTCCAGTAGTTGAGGTAAAGGATCCCCAGTCCTGAAGGCTCAGATTCCACGCAAGCATTGAGTTCTGAAATAAGATTAAGAAAACCACCAATTTCCTGGCATCTGAAAGGAGACATTTATTTAGCCCATGAATGTGCTATGTTCATGTATTTGGTCTTGAGAACCCAGCAAAGAGAAGAGATGAATTCTCATGGACTTCAAGCCTAATGGGAACTTACTGTAAACAAATACTCATGAGACTTTGGCAGGAACTCAGAGTTGTCTCAGGTATTCCCAAGGCTCCTGTAAGTGATTAGGCAAAGTGACAGGGGAACTTTGGGGGTTCAGGGGACAAGAGATTACTTCTGAGTGAAATTGAAAGGCAATTTTTGGGGAAGAGGTGATGAGTACATCTCTTAAAGGCTCATACATTTTCCATGTGTGGGAATGAAGAGAGGAGAGACAAGCTAGGAGTGAATGCAGACTCCAAGGTGGACACTCAGGATAGCAGCTCAGATTGAGTAAAGCTCAGCTTAACCAGGACGAGGATGAGGAGACTGTGGATGTGCCGTATATCCCTTGGCCCCTGGGATCCACTTTGTCTAGGCCCCCTCCCTTTGTCCAGGATGCGTATCTTAATGGATAGCATGCCAGGATGTCCTTGCTTCTGGTGGGAGTTGTGGGGGGAAGTTCCCACGGAAGAGTAGTAGAAGGCTGAATGACAGGAGTGGGCTTGGCACTTGGATACCAGCTTTGTATCCACAGCCCACAATTCCATTTGGTATCTGCTCACCATCTAGAGCCGTCCTTGTGTATGTCAAACATCTTGTATATCAGGATGGGTTTAGCTTGTAGCGTGATAGCAGCCAGCCATGCTCAGGGCTGTATTACAGACCCACTCAAGGTGACACTAGAAAGCAGTGACAAGGGGGAAACCTCATGGTGACTAGCACTTTGGACAATTCATCTCTGTCTCTCTTTTTAAGGTGAGTTTTGTTTGATCTCTGTTTTGCTCCCTTCCTTTCTAGCTCAGCATTTCAGAAAAAAGTCAAGTACTTTGAGCTTCAGTGTGCTTTTTCTCAGTGATATGGCAGTTTATACTTTTCTTCCAAATACGACCTGAAAGGTTAGAGGTGGTAAATGGCTCCATGGCACACTGACTGTAAATCTGAGCTGAAATGGAATCTGTAAGCCATTATCAGATTCCAAATCAAGCTGCTGTGGCCTTCTTCAGTTTTTGTTTCAGTGAAAGTGTGTTTTCATTCTGTCAGTGGACAGTTCACACACCTACTATTAAAGGAGTGTTCACAGTGAATACTTGATGTGAAAGAGACTAGTTAAATACTTCAACTCCAAGGGATTCCATTAGAGTAATAAGGAAATTACATTTAATTTTGAATGGAAGAGAGATTTTTAATGCCATTGCCATTAAGCATCTATCATCTACATGCCATGCTGGGTTTTGTGAGTGAATTCCCGAAGCACAGTTGGTCTCTATATAGGTAGAAAGGAAATATTCCTGCCGAATGCATAGTTTGATGTCGCCTTCTTAACTGTGGAGAAAAGCATACTTCTCCAAAGAATAGAATGTGATGGTTGATTGGAAACTTTTGGAGCTGTAGTTTTTAGTTCTACCTCCTGAAATAAGAAAAAAAAAAAATATATATATATATATATAAATGAGTCCCCAGATGAAGGCGTGGTGGGGTACTTCATAGCCCTAATTGACTCCAGACACAGGCCGCGATTTGTAAGCAAGCTGTGACAAGAGGAAGTAAAACTAAATTAAGAGTAGGAAGGGGAGAAAGAGATAGGGAGGAGAGGTGATGAATTTTTTGGAAGCTTTTAAATGCATGTCTATGAATAAGCAATCAGAAGTCTACAGCCGTGTGTCAGTTATTGTCAGAAGGGGAAATCTGGAAGCATCTCAGTCCAAAAATAGACCCTCTGTTTTGTTTAAGAATCTGTCTTGATGATCATTGCTTGGTGCAGTCTAGAGAGTTCAGGTGCTTGCTTCTGGACCATTTCACTGATCAGCAGCGAAGCATCATCTGCTGTGAAGCACAGGACAAGGTGTCTTGGAGGACAGCCTTTTCTGCTGTTGTAGATCATGTAAATAAATGTCTAGGAATCAGCTGTCCTTAGTGACTACAGCTGTCCTCAGTGACCACAGCTGTCCTTAGTGACCCACATCTGTAGTTTTCTCAATTTTTTCCCCTTTCCTGGTCATCCCTGTCGGCTTAGTAACCTGGGCCCAGGGGACAGGCAGGCTCTTTGTCCCACTTCTGTTACAGCATAAAGCACATGGTTTAGTGTATATCTGGAGGCGAAAGAAGTTAATTAGCCACAGCTTTTCCCCCCCTCATGTCCATTTCACTGTGGCTATATGAGTTCTGGCCACCTAGAACTTGACCTTGTGGAAACCATCAGGCCTTTCATCTCTCTGTAGCCAGTCCACTATGCAGAAAATGTAATTTTCATCATCTTTCTTTTAACTCAAAACCCTCCATTATTGCCCACTTCCTGCAGGACAAGCTCTCAGTTACTTAGCTGGTATCTAGAAGGCCTTATAAAACTAGCTATGTCCTTCCAGGGTGAGTTCTATGCTTCTCTGATGGTCCTATCAGCTTCAACCAAGCTTCTCGTTCATAATCCCACCTGCCTTCCTGTCTACCTGCTTGGCTGCTGCTCTTTCTCCTGCCTGGGCTACTCCCTCTCCTTTGCTTTCTCAAATTTGACTTACCTTAGAAGACTAGCCATGCTCTAACCTACACCGAACTGGAGCCCACTGCTGTCTGCTTTATTTATTAAGTGAGGGACTCTTTCTGGCCTGTAACATCTTTTTTATAATTGCTATATGTAATTTTTTGATCATACAAAAGTTAACTTTCAAGATGATGCTGGACAAGTACTGTTGTGTGAATTCTGTGTGGCAGTTGTTACTCTGGTAATGGAGATAGAAGGAGAGGTTAGGACTCTGCCTTCATGTTTCTCTTTCGTTTCAGAGGATGTAAACATCTAATAGTCCTTATGCATCCTTGTACGGCCACAGCCTGGCAGAGTCTGGCCTATAGTATAGGCTCATTATGTGGTTATGGTTATAGATGAATCAAAGGCTCTCCCTGGATATTTGTTTATTGTTTGACCAACAGGGATAAGTTCCCCTCTTCAGGGCCATACAAGCCCCTTTTCATTTTGCCTTTCTATTCTCAGCAGTTCTTCTTGCAGCATGGCCCCATCGTCTGCCTTGGGTTCAGACTGAAATTTGAATCTGTTTTCTGTCCTCCTCCTCTCTGAGAGGCTGGTGAGCAGCTCAGTCCTGTCCTTACTAGAAGCCCTTCAGCATATCAGAGCTTCTCAGATTAAGTTAGCCCAAAGCCTTTCCTGGTCTTCATAAAACCATTTAGTTGTTGTTAAAGAAGCAGGCATTTGTGTTTGTTTTTAATTTCTTCTTCCAACTCTTCATAAGACTTAGTTCTTTTCATAATACCACTAAAGGGTAACTCTACAGGGCCTGATAGACATTGTCAGGAATGGAAGGCATTCTTTTTAAATCTCTTCTATTTGTAGTATGCTGTTAACTGCCTGCCTCTAATCTTGTCAGGTGTAACCTGAGATCTACTCTCACCTCTCAATGTTTGTTGTTATGCCCCCCTCCCCCAGCCCCACTTCAGCCTTACAGGTAAGTCAAATTTGAGAAAGCTGAGGAGAGGGAGTGGTCTAAGCAGGAGAAAGAGCAGCAGCCAAGCAGGGGGACAGGAAGGCAGGTGGGATTATGATGTTCTTTAATATATACCTTGATTCTTTTCTCACAAATACTAACTTTACACTATCATGGGTCTTATAGTGACAATTACAGAGACTTCAACACAGATCAGATTGGCTTAGATGATCAAAAGATTGATATTACTGACTAGCTGGGTTCAGTTGACCTAACAATGTCACTACATGGTGAGTTTCCTTTGTTCCCTCTCGTCAGCCTTTTAGTGTTGCTATTTCTCTATAACAGTTTTTGTTTGTTTCTGTACTCCTTTTTTAGGTCACATGAGCCTTTTATTTGTTTTGGTTTTTTGAGACAGGGTCTTTTTATGTAGCTAGTTCTAGCTGTTCTGGAACTCACTATGTAGACCAGGCTAGCTTTAAATTCACAGAAATCCGCCTGCATCTGCCTCCTGGTGCTGGGATTAAAGGCATACTCCTCTATGCCTGGCACTGTGGGCCTTTTTATCCTATCGTAAAAACACAAACATTAGCTTTGGCACCCTCTTAAAGACCCCCATAAGCCTTTGCTTTGTGGTAGCCAAACAAGAGCTGCTCTGTCCTAACACCCACACAGGTGCTGGGGGCTCAACTAGTTGGATCAAAGGCCTGTCCTAAAGCGCAGGCCTCTCTAGGAAGTGGATAGTATGTCTATCTGGGCCATTTAGCTCACAGATCTTCAGCTGCAGTCTGTCGCTGCTGAGTGCTGGGGAGGAGGTTTCCAAAGGAAATGTGGGAGCTCCTCAGAAGGAGCCGTGCATAATGGTGGCAAAAAAGAGCTGCATCACATTCAAAGTTGTGCTGCTCCCTTACTCCATGTCAGACACATTGTTAGTTCACTCTGAACCAAGAGTTAACTCTGAGAACTAGGTCTTCCATTTCTGTCTCCTGAGCTCTTCTGTTTGAGCATCCACTATGTCTGGCAGGGTAACACTAGCAATATCATCTCTGATCTTGAGCATTCCAAGTCTAGTTAAAGGACAGACTGGCATTAAGGTACATAAGGAAAGCCTGTTGTGGTAAGTGCTGTCACCACAGTGGCAGGTGGCAGAAGGGGAAGTGAAGTACTCACAGGGAAGCTGACTTCTCAGCTTGACCTTACAAGGTACAAAGAGATTACCCCAGTTGTGAAAGGAGCAGCTTTCTCCTGAAGGCTGATGCAAACTATCAACCATTTCTGTCAGGGGACTGACACGGGCAGATATAGTTCAAGAGCTCATTCTGCTGCCTCTTGTGGGTCAGGCTAGCACAAGGGTGATGACCTGGTCATCCACCACAGTAACAAATTTAGGCAAACCCCACAGAGGCCTGAATTTAAGTCAGTAACTGTAGGGACAGAAGATTGAATCAAGACATGTCTAATAGGAAATAAGCTCCATTGGATAGAAGAGATGACATCAAAGATGCCGTTGTGGTTTGGTTGGAGTTAGAAGTGACTTAGTGGATGCTATTACATTTTGTGCATCTGAGGTACATGGCCAACAATCAGGTGACACATTGGTCAGGTAGTTGTGAAGACAAATGTGTACTTCAGGACTGGTTTCTATGCTGGGCACAAAGACCTAAGTGACAAGTGGAGATTAGACTTTGGAGAGTAAAGAAGAAAGGGCTTGGAGTAAATTGTAGGGAAAAACACTGGAAAGGTCATCGGAGCATAGGATACCCGAGGCATCGGCTCTGGAGCAAGAAGGCATGCGGGGCCCTCCACATAACACACAGGTTAGTTCTTGATGAAGATGGTGTCACCTAAGGTGGCTTATAGCATGAGGATAATGGCAGAGACCCTGGTCTTCTCTGTGCCTGGAGAGTGATTTGTGGACAAGGTACTTATTATTATTAGCTCTGCTTTCCTCCTTGGTGATAGGTGAAGAAAGCAGTTTTTAATTGAGGGAATTAAAATGAATAAAGGCTTTGAAAGTGCTCAGCCTAGGCAACAAATGTGTGGGCCACTCTGCATATGTACACTCCTGTCTCTGCATTGAGCTACCAATCTAAGTACAGAGATAGCTTATTTGGACTTAAATGTATCTGTTGCTCCGAAAACTGGAGCACAAGCACCTGCTACCTTGAAGGCTTTTCAGATCATGTATTGTTTTTTTTCCTGCTTATTATCAGTGTGATCATTGATGTAGATATGATCATCTTTTGTTTTATTCTACATTTTATGTATATTTTTTGTTCCTAATGCTTCATAGTGTACAGTTTCCTGTCTTTCCTTCCTGCTCTCCTTCTTTCTCTCCTTCTCTTTTCAATTTCCTTCCTCAGAATCTTTCCTAAGACTGGCATGCTCCATTAGTTGCCCACACTGGGCAGTTTGTGGTATATTACTTCGATCAGGCTACTTTCCTCATCCATCTGTAGACATTAGCAATAGTTTGGAGTCTTCTCCATCAGGGTCCAGAATCTGAACTTGCCGTCTTTTCTTCCTCTTCTGTTTTCACAAGTCAGTGTCTTAAACCACTACTGGACCTGTGTGCCCATAATAACCTAAACAGCACGAAGCTAGAATCCAATTTAAAGGAGAATATTGTCCAAGTCCATTTAATTTTGGTCTTTTTTGAGCCTAGATTGAAATAGAATGGTATTCAGAGTGTGAATATGTTGCTGAATCCCTAACACTCATTGAGCCTGGCATCGTGTGTGTTCATTTTTCAGTAACTGGGTGGGTCACTTTTTTATTTATTATGAACACAAACATTGATGCTAACAGCTGACATGTGAAAGGAAAGAAGGCACTGGTGATGAAAACCATTTAATGATTAGTGAGGAAACAAATATTGTTTAATGAAAATAAAAACCATGTCGAAAGGGCCTAATGCTGACTTTTGGAAATATAAGTATGTTGCGGTCTTTTGTGTACCCTCTGTCCTGTACAGTAGATATTGTTTAAAATTGCTTGGGAACTGGAGCTTGCAATTGTGAGCCTGGAATGTCCTGCAGATAATTAAGTTGTGGTCAGGCTTTGGAAAAATAAAAAGTTCTCGAACTATGATTTTATAAACATGCTACAATAACATTTCTTTATATTTAACAGTTTCTTATAGAAAGTTGATACTCTCATGAGGCATTGATTAAAGGTAAAACATCAAGAAAGAAAAAATATTAAATTAAAACTTCACTTAGGATGTTGACAGTTGGCTTGTAATATTAAACAGATGTGTATGTTCCTGGGGATAGTCTTCTTTCTGAACTGAATTGCTAAGTTGTACTTTTTTTAATGACAACTACAAATTTTTGATCAGTTAATAATTTTAAATACCCGTTCTACAATCTTCAGTATCTAACTTCATCTGTAGTTTGAGCCTTCTCAATGATATAATGACTGGTGAGACCTTTGCTGCCTCTTCTAAAGCCTTTCATTTTCTCCACCCCCCACCCCCAGTCCTGAAGCTTAGCCCTGCTCTTCTGATTTCATGATGCAGTCTTGGAGATTGATTCCTTGAAATAATTTTAGGATCATTGGGTGGAATTCTACCCTGGCAGATTTATGTCTGTAGTTTCCTCCCATGTAAGCTTTGCTTTGGCATTTGAGCACACAAGCTGACCTACATTGTGGTATTGTGTTTGTGTGGCCAATTGTAAAGGCTTCATAATATGTCTGTAGAGCCAGCCATGCAGATCAGCCCATACCCCACACTGTGGGGCCAAAGAAATGCCAGTGAGGGCACTTAGAGGAAGGGGACCTAGAGGAGACCTGGCCAGGAGTGAAAGAGCTGCAGTGACCTGGCTTAGGAGGGCTTTACCCTCACACTTTCTAAGACCAGAGTCTAGTAAGGACAGTGGGCTTGAGAGGAAAAAATGTGGGTTACATGGGCGGGGGAGTTCCTTTAATGACATGAGGTGAAAAAATACTTGGTGACATCATAGAGTCTTCAGATCTTTTTGTATGACTAGATAAACACTCTATTGTTGTGTTTAGGCTAATGCAAATTTTAAATGTACACGTTTTTGTTGTAGTCCTTAATATGCAAGCATCTTAAGTTTTCTGAAAAGTGTCTGGTTACACTGGACAGAGCTTTGGGGCCTGGGATACAATTATTTATCTTGGAGCCATATATTGTTTGAATAGTCTTCTTTGGGGCTCAAAGTTTTTTCTCTACAGATTGCATTTGGTCAGCTCTGATTTGGGGCCTTAAGTATATGGGAGATATTTTTTAGTAAACAAAGGCTTGCTAGATTATCTAAAAAAATTTGTTTTATAATACAAAAATGTATTTTGCTCTAAGAATAATGGATTCTCCTTAATTGCTTGCTTCTTCAGTGCGACTGTTCTTTTTTTATATGAGTGTGTATATATGTGTGATGTATGTGTTGTCTGTATGTGTGTATCCATATGTATGTTTATGTATATGGTGTGTATGGAGAATGAATTTTGGTGTCTGTTGTTTTCTCAATTTAATTCAATCTGCCAGTTCTCCTGAAAGTGAGACTCACTGGTTAACTGCACCCTTTTGGAAAGAGTTGGAATTATGAGCTATGTACAAAAATAAATTCAGTCTAATTTGTTGCTCTAGAAAGAGCCACCCTGTCTTAACTTAAGACTCTGAAAGGCAATAAAATATATCATTAGGGAGTTGTATGAATTGGTTTTTCCCCTAGTCTTTATACTGTTGCATTCCAATTCTCTTCCAATGTTTTGCTATTAAGGACTAATGCAAATATTTTGGATAGTTCTCTCTAACCAGAATTCATAATTATTAACAGATTTAAGTAGAAAATTCTGTTTCACTCTGCTATTCTTACTGCATCATAAGATAACTCTGTAAATGATATTCGCTTATAGATATTTTGGCTAGCTCACAGACCCTAATTTTAGTATTACGCTTGACTGAGCAACAAGCTGCTGTGATCAGCTAAGGGAATTGTATTAGGCAGGCTTTATTTTCTGTCTCTGTAGTTTGCAGTGCCTTCTACTCCACAGAGGAGCACAGCTTTATGGTTTTTCAGTTTTCAAATTTAATAAGGGCAGGGAAAAGCGGGAAGTTTCTTGGAGCAGGTGATGACGAAGTGCTTGTACTATGAGATTCACACACCTCATTTGGTCCTCACTTTTCTTAGTTGTTTTTCAGAAAGTGAAGTCGGTATGTTAAGGAAGAGGGGATACAATGTTCCCTCCCCAGGATGTGAGTTCTTGGGTCTCCTCACCTCTCAGTTACAACTTGGGAAGGCGTTTATTGGTCCCTAGTGGTCTGAAATGGGAACTACGTCTCTTGATTTTTTTTTTTTTCTTTGTTAGACCCTTTCATGAGTTTGAATGGAAAGAAAGATGTTAATAATAGTAGCCAGGTTATCTTAGTTAAAAATGTTCTTTGGGGCCCAGCTGTGTTACTTTTCCTGCTTGGGCTTAGGTGCGATGCGTCTGAGAGCCTGGGTGCTAGATTTGCACCTGTACTTTAAGCCACTTAGGACAGTCTGAATAAGCATGTCTGTTGAGGAGCTCTGTCTAGGACTTGCTTTTGTCATCTTTTTGTCAGGTTTATCTTACTTAATTTTCATGAAAATGATGTGTTTGTTACTGTGGTCACACTGTGATTAAACTTTGGCTGATGTAGAATATTTTATTGTCCCTGTCCTGGAAAATTATAGCAGTTTTTATGAGGAGTGGTTTGTGGGTTCACACAGCCCACTCGGAGTGCCACTTACTATAATTCTCTTCTAAAAGAACCATAAAACATCATGTAAATTGTTTAAAAAGGGAAAGGTCTTTTCTGAGAAAGACACGACATCTCTCCAAGCTTCATGGCTTAGCCCGTTTATCTGGGGCAGGAGAGTTAGCAAATAGAGTGTATTCGGCTGAGGCCAGAGAGGCTGGGAGCTGTAGCTGCTCGGTTCTAAACCAGATTTTGATGGAGTATAAAGATCCACATTCTGTGACTTTGGATGAAGTTAAGGAAAGGGGGAAAGCAGAGGTGAGAAAGGAGTTAAAAACATTTTTTTTTTTTACAAGTCCTCAGCACTCACATAAGGAAGCGGTGTGCTCATAGCCTGCATTAAGACATGATTTTTGGTAGCCAGTCTTGTGAAGCGTGTATTGAAATTCACATGTAGACTGACCTAAAGAAGCTTTCTTCCCTTGGCAGTTTCTCCATGCCAGTTGGCTTGCAATGTTCAGTTTATGTGTAGCACATGAAAACATAAAATGGCACAATCACAAGGCCAAAGTTCTGTCATGGTTTTGTACAAATGCTTTATTCTGATCCTATCTTGGTTTGAGCATGAGCCTTACAGAGAGCAAGGCCGGAAATTGGGAATGATTTTCTACAGCAGTTACATGCTACTCTGCTTCTAGTCATTCAACACAGGTCAGTCTTAAGCTGAGCAAATCAGTATAAGAAAATCTCTATACATGTGAAGTGAGAAATTGGGGTAGTCGTTCATTTTCCGTGAAGATATAACTTATGGTAGATTTAATTTTAGAAACACTTCCTGGGTCCTGTAACTTACAGTAGGCTTAATTTTAGAACTACTTCCTGGGTCCATGCAAAATCATTATATTTGCAATGACTTCTTCTAGAGGCAGGAATGAACCATCTGTAATGACAGAAACAGTTGCATCTGTAAAGTGCTCCTCTGTTCAAATCAGTGCTGTAAAAACACACCATTATCTTTGTGCCTTAGAAACTGTCTGATTTTGTGACAAGAAGAGGTGATATTAATCACTTTTGTGTGTTTTACCAGGAGTGTTGGTGAAACTGCCAACTGTGACTGTGAAAATGATCTGTTTTCAGCCGAAAAATTTCGTACATTTCAAGAAAAATAGAAACTTAGGATTTAGTCGGTGACCATAAAATCCCCTTTACTGTAAAACCTGAACATGCACAAAAGCAGCTTCTGAAAATGGAAACCTTGAGACTATTCCACATTCTGTATTTTCTGTTTTCACTTTTCTGGAGTTAGAGTATTTCTACCCTATCAGTATGACAACAAAAGTGAGTTTAGGGAATAGAAAATAAAGCTATAATTGGGATGAAGATTGAAAAAACCCGATGTTCCTAATGTCATGATATGGATGGGAAAGCCATGTGGAATGCCCTGGCTCTCGAGCTGTTTTCCCCAGGGTCGTCTGACAGGGTTGGGGCCCCTTGTCCAAAATGTTAGGCTGAAAAGTGTCTGCCTGTCTATTCAGCACACCAAGCAAAGTCAATGACATTTCAGCCAGGGCTGGGAGTCCGTGCAGATTTCCACAGGGATATGGAGCTATGCATCAGGGAGTGTTCTCTGGGGATTTATGTGGTGCTGTATGGTGACTTCATGGTTGTCCTGCTGGATAAAGAGTTCTGTGTTTGTGGGGGGGAGGGCCTCTTTTTTAGATTAGGAAGTAGTTTCGCTTGTTTTGTTTTAGCACAGACAAAATTCCTGGTCATTTTTGCAATTCTTAAAGAACCATATGCAAGAATTTAGTCAAAAATATGCTTTGCTTTATAAGTTACCGGGCTGGAAGATAACCACATCAATGTTGCTAATGACTTGTGTCCAGAAGAATGTTTGCTTTTTCTGTTTTTCACTTGAGTCCTTTAGGAAGCATTTTTCATGGAGTTCGAGTGATACTGACTCATTTATCAAACAGTAACATTTGTATGTGAAAATCTTCATTGTAAGGCAATTTCTGCCAGAAGAGAGGCAGGGCCTTTGAATTTTTCCCCAAAACTGCAACTTCAGAAAATATGTAAGAGATGTAGCAATTAACCTACATGCAGGTTTCTAATACTAGAAAATGGGCAGCTAGTTACATTCAAAGACAGGATCTGATGGGCCCAAATTGCTTAAAACAGCACAGTTACTGAAGATCTTCCCTAGGGAGCTTGAGAAACCATTTAACAGATGAAAGTACATTCTGAAAAGTCTGACCTTACAGGCAATCATAAAATGAATCAAAACAGTGCTTTTTTTCCCCCTGAAATGTACAGAGCCCATCTGTGTCTAATCCAGTAATTATAGACTGTGTTCAATTACCTTTTCAAACTTGGAGCAGACTGGAGACTAGGCAGTGAACAAACATAGGGTTTTGTCTAGACCTCAATTGACCACAGTCTAAAACGTGAATTTATATCTAATTTTATTTTTTGTTTGGTTTGATAGTTCTTAGAGGATTCATTTTTGCTACTTGGTATTTCAGCCTCTTGATCTCAGACACGGGTTTCTCTCATCACAAAAGATTTTGTATCTGCTGTGGCTTAAGCTGTAAGGAGAGGTTTAGTTTTGTGAGTACTCACTGTTGCCTGCAAATCAATAATTTGCGCTAGAGAAAAGGCTGCATTGGGCTGGGGGAGGGGATTTTGCCAGTGAGTAGCATTTTTTAAAATAGCCCTTTAAATGTGTTGCTGCTGACTGCAACTCTGTTTTTTATTTTTCCTTACGCGTAAAAAACTCTTGATAATTTTCAGTTGCTGTGTTCATTTACCATTTTAAAAAATACATGGAAATGGGCAGAAGAACTCTGTCTTTCCCTATTCTATCAGTGGTATAGGTTTTGTGTACATTCATTTTTACTACGTTTGCTGACTTGCTATAAGATGTGTTCCCAACCCTTAAATAGGTCAGTTTATGCTCTGATGAATCAGATTGTTACATTTTGTCCAAGAGCCTTGTCAGTTCAAATTTTTTTTTTGTATTTTTTTGTTTTTTTCCAAATGCAACACAAAAGATTACCATAACCTTGTAGTGGGATAGCCCTTTTGTTGTTGATGGTGTTTAGCATGCCGATCGTGCTGCAAACACGTTTTGGTGAAATATCATTGCATACCAGCCAAGAACTTCTCCAGAAACTTTAGGGCAATTTTTAGTATATGACTTTTAGGTAGCTGTGTTCCTTTAGATCACTCCCTCCTTTGGAAGGCTTAAGATACTTGGTCGTATAGATACCCTTTCTGGGAGTCACCTGAATCTTACAACAGGTCATGTACACCTTCTCTGCTGAGTGGGGTGAGCTCTATGCTAAGAACATATGACACTGGGCTTCCTCTGTCTCCTTCATGGACCTCATTCTATGACAGGCACAGCATTACTGTAGGCTTCCCTGTAGGAGCTAGAGTCACTTTGGATCTTCTGCCATTTATCCCTCTTTGCTTAGAGAGCTGTTTCTCTGCCTGGGTTTTTTTTTTTTTTTTTTTTTTAAACTGGGGCAGCTCCTTCATAGCTCCTACTCATTGCCCAGTGTGGGAACTCCCATGGTTGTGTGGGTTTCATATTAGCTGATTAACCCTACTCACACGGCTCCCACTCAAGTGTAAGTGCCTTCAGATCAAGGCTTGCGGATGTATGTTCTCCCATTGTATCCCAGCCTCAACACAATGCCTGACTAGTGCAGGCAGTCTGCTCTTGTTGACTGAGTAAGGGAAAATGAACCTTCTGCTGAATTCTTAGCATTGAAAGGTTAAAGTGAAGCATCCTCAAAGTTAATAGAAATTATATCTGAATGATACTTAAGTACACACTCCTTCTCTGTAGCCCACTTTTCTCACTTTTAATTTTCAAGTGATAGTCATAAAATGAGTTTTGTTCCAGGAGTCTCAGTTTCTCCTTGAAGCTTCCCTGCCTGTTGCTTTGCTGACTCGCTGATGGCTGATGGCAAGGTTTATGCAGCTGCTTACCCCACTTGCAGTGAGAAAATTGGGAAGCCATTCTCTGGTTTGCACGTCTACAGGTCTTCATGATTCCTATGGAAACTTTGCTTTAGGGATAATCACCTAATAGGATTGAGTGCTTACTAACTTGAGAGATGCTGCTAACTGTGGTGCTGTCATAGTGGAGGAGTACTGGCCTTTGTGATTTTGAAGTGTGAGGTGAGTGGTGATGTCTCCTTTATGACAACCCCACAGCTCTCTCCTTGCATAGTTGCTATCCCCCACCCTCAGTCCACAGTGTCCTGAGACTCCTACTCTCAGGTTGAAAGGGAATGAAAGCATGTTCATACACAGACAGTTGATGTTTAGTTTAAACAGTCCACAGTTCTCCAGATACATCTCAGACCACTGGCTCTGCCCATTCTTTTCTGTTTGGTATCAATTTAAAATGTAGAGTGTGATTTTTTTTTTTTTTGGGAGTTTAGAAACAGCGTGTCACATTTAAATAATCCACTTAAATACTGAAAATACTACTTTTTTGTGATATGCATATTGGTGAGTGTGGCCCCTAAAGCCAACTAATACACCTTTAGACCCAACAGTAGAGAAGACCATAATCATTAGACCCAAGGCAGATGGAGGGGATGGGAGATAGGTCTGGAGATGACAAGGAAGGTTGAGGTCTTCAGCATTGGCTTCATGTCTTCAAACCACCAGATTCGTGCTTTGAGCTTGACTTTCCTCTAACTAGAGGAAGAAGAGCTGTTTCTGGGATAAGGGGTTCACTTGAAAATTAGAGACTCAGGCCTGCCTGGGGCAAAGCTGAGATTGGAGAGCCAGGTCACAGAGCAAGGTGCAGGCTACTCTAATCCACAGAACTTAGTTCCCAGGTTTGCTGGTGAGAGTTCTGGATCTCCTGTCTCTTAGCTACTCTTAGCCTTTGGAGAGTCTTAACATTTTTTTTTTTAAAACTTTGACTGCTTCTCTTAGCATTCTGAATTGGATACTCTCATGTCCATTTGATAAGTATATTATCATATTCTTGAATTTTATTCTTGAACCAAATTGGAAAGTTTCAAGGCAAACATTTGGTTTTCTGTTAGCCCACAAATTGGGCCATGGTTGTTCAATTATGGCTTTGTGTTAACTGAGGCAGTATCACATGTTAAGTGTATTTTGTTAGGAGCCCACAGAGTGCACCAAATGTTAGCCCTTTGTCATGTCTGACTGTGAGCAATATTCACCAAATTCCATCTTCAGGTACCTAATGTGTCATCTAACAATGTAGAGCCTTGTGGAAAAGGCCTGAAAATGTAGCTGTAGTGTGCCCTGCTGGCTCCATGTCCCAAAGTTAATGGTAGTTTTCCAGTGGTCTTGAATGCACCTTGGAGGACTCCACCTGCAAGCCTGTCTCAGATGTGGAAAGCAGTCCTCAGTGTTGTGAGCTGTTGGAGTGCAGGCTGCTTGCTGTATGTGGTGCTTGTTAGTCAGTCAGCAATAAAGAGATGGATATGATGGGTACTTGCAATTCCTTGCAGCCAAAGCACCCTCTGTCAACCGCAGGACCATCACCGTTTTGGAAGCTCACTCTACCTTTGACCTTAACCAGGAGCCTACTGCAGATGCTGCTCTGTTCCCAAGTGACTTTTGTGCCTATCAGGTCACAGACCCAAGGGTAGGAACCAGACTTGAATCAGGTTGTTTAGAAGCCTTCTTAGGATCTTTTTTCTAATTGGAATTAGGAAAGAGTGGTTCTTTGTGTGCAAGTCTGGATCTTACACACAGAGCTCAGGAGCTGGAAGATGAGTCTCACTGCAGGGTGCTGTGAGAGACTTGACAGCTGGTGCGCAGAGAAGACATGGATTGGAAGTCGGCAGTTCTGGAGGAGATTTAGGAGTTTGGCTGTAGTTGCTTCAGAGGCCCAGGCGAATCGGCATCTTTTCTGTGGTTGGATCATGTAAGCCAGTGATGCTAACTGGGGAAATGCTGCCCCCACAGAGCTTTTGCCAGTGTTTGGAAATGTCTCTGCTTGCCTTAGGTGCTGATACTGGATCTTGTAGGTAGCAGTCATGTGTGCTGTTAAATATATTCTGCTATATAAGTTTCTCCCGTAAATACAACCTCCTCCTGACCCCAGGCAAATTATAATAAAACGCCAAATTTCAGCAGAGATAAGGTTGATAAACTTGAATATTAACCCACCCTTCATTTGTGACGTTCATGGTGTATGCTAAGATCTTCCCTCCTCTTTGCAGAAGCTAATTACAATTAATGTCTGTTCAGGGGACTTAGCTAACCTAGGGATATACATAAACTAGTTGTACGTGTTGCTTAGTGAGTGGTATACATTTTAGTCTCAGATTTCTGATCTTCCAGCATATAGCTACTGCTTTGGAACGGTGGATTCCTATTCTCTCTGGGTCAGACTTGCAGGCTGTCTTAAGCACCTGGGCATCAAAAGCACTGGAGTAATCCCTGTTCATAGCTTGTCACTAACACTGCTTCAGAGTTATGCCACTCACCCCCAGATTTTCTCCGAGAGTGACATTCAACCTACATAGGAAGGAGACAGTCATCATTTAAAGAACAATTGTCATTTTAAAAAACCAAATGTTGTACTACAACAAAAATAACTCTCAGGGCTTGCTAAGTGTGGGCTGGCAGCCGTGGGCCTCCTTGAGACTCTTCAGAGCACACAGTGCTTGTGATTCACCTGCCAGCTCCCCTTCAGACATGGAGTGGGTTTCCCTAGTAGACTTGGTAAAATGAAAGCTTGTAAGTAACTGGAGGAGGACTGGAACAGGAGCAAGCGTCTGCTATTCCTCACTTAGATGAACAGCTACCCCCAAATTACTGCATTTTATATAAAAGCTTGAGGGTTCTTTTAGATTTTTTTCTAACAGTTTTCATTTTTAAACCAGGACCTATGGTTATCTCTTTGTTTTTCTTCCCGTCTGAAAGTCCCTTGTTGTTCTGAGTAATCCAGACTTAAACTACAAGATTTTGTGAAGATTCGTGAGAAGCCCTCTCTTCCTTGGCACACAGTTGATATTTTGTACTATCCCTTGTTGGAACAATGAGCAGTGATTTCCTCCAACTCTGGAGCACTAAATATTGTCTCTAGCCCAGAAACTCTTTTGTAATTTCTGCCCTGACTCCTGATTAGAGGCATCTGTAGCTATCTGTATATCTGGATGTCTGGAAAACAGCAAGTCTGCTTGTCTGTCACATACACTAGACACATGTCTATCACAAAGAACATGCACTGCTTGTCCCTTCTGCTCAGAATGCTTTACCCAGGTGTCTACATAGAGATATGCGTGCGACTGACTCTGAGGTCTGCTTCAAACCTGCCCTCATTCTCAGAGATCCTCAAGACTATGGTGTTTAAACTAACTCAACTCTCCTTCTGGCTCTACCTCAGCTCCCCACCTTGCCTGAAATGTGCTTCCCTCTACACCTATGCTCATGCAGAACTTTATTAACCAATTTCTTCATTGGTGCCATTTTGTTTTCTCGAGAATTGTGTAAATGTGATTGCAAAGTATGTAATCCTTTGAAACTCTACTTAGTCTGACTAAAGGAGTGTGCTCATGGGAGTTACAGATGAACCTATGGATATTTCCTTCCTGCCTTATCACACAACATTTCTTGTTATATGGAGCACTATAGTTACCTGTCACCTATGGAGTGGGCCACGTCTGCTTTTCAACAATTTGGAGTTGAGCTACATAAATATTTATGTGTATGTGTTTGTGTCAACATAAAGTTTTCATTTTTCTAGGGTAATACTTAGGAGTAGGATTGTTAGTTCATATAGTATTTGTTAACTTGCTAAGAAACTTCCTATAAACAAACATCCAAAGCAACATTATTTATGGTGATAAAATATCCAAGGTCCATTAGCACTGACTGCTTTCATTGAATTTTGGTTTTTAGACTGTGATAGGAGTTCTCTCTCAGTTTTTTCCTCCCTATTCCCTCTTGTATTGCTCTGGTTAAACTAGACTTAGAGGACTTTGGGAAAATACAAAGATACGCAATACATACATACATACATACATACATGCATGCATACATTACATACATTAATTATGTAGCAGTAGAAGAATGAATTGATACCTGCTACACCCTGGCTGTACCTTGAAAACATGACAAGTCTTAGATGTCAGTCACGAAGGACCACACAGCATATGAATCCATCTATATGGACTGTCTAGAAGGCAAATACGTAGGGAATCAGAAGTTAGAGAAAGTTGTATGGAGTAACCAACTGATCATGGACATGGGGCTTTAGGGGTAATGTAAAGGCAATGGATAGGAACAATGCTTGCATAATTTGTAAATAAAAATATTAAAATAAGTATTTTTTAAATGAGTAAATTGTATACTGAGTAAAATAAATCTCAAGATTTTTTTTTAATTTGACTTGCTTTTCAATATGACTGTCCCATTCTGTATTTCCACCAGCAATGAATTTAAATTATATTTGTCAAACATCTCATTGGCACTTGCTATTGTTAGTTCTCTCCCTCTCCCCCTCCC